>NW_027224517.1:0-17840 GCF_023699985.2 Odocoileus virginianus | reverse complement strand
GTTTGCTCAGTATTTAGCTTTCTTTAGCTGGTTGGCTTGGATAGTGAAATAAGGGTTCTTAGTGAAAATGGTAACACCCAGGAAAGGATCGGTGGTGGGACACACATGGTCTTATTGCAGAGAGTAGTGTTAACACATAGGCTTTGTATCTCCTTCACTCTGCACATGGAATACTCCATTTGGTTTTTGTAAAAAAAATTTTAATTTGTAAAATTTATCTTTAACTGAAGGATACTTGCTTTACAGTGTTGTGTTGGTTTCTGCCATACAACAATGTGAATCAGCCATAAGTATACATATAAGTGAAAAAAAAGAAAGTGTTAGTCGCTCAATTGTGTCCCAACTCTTTGCGACCCCATGGACTGTAGCCCACCAGGCTTCTCTGTCCATGGAATTCTCTAGGTAAGAATACTGAGTGGGTAGCCATTCCCTTCTCCAGGGGATCTTCCCAACCCAGGGATTGAACCGGGTCTCCTGCATTGCAAGCAATTCTTTACCATCTGAGCCATCCCCTCCCTATTGACCTTCCTTCCCACACCCCTCCAATCCCGTCCCTCTAGGTCCATTTATTGTTTTGTTTTTTTTTTTTTTTCCTGGCTTTTAACATTAGTTTTATCAGAGAGGAATAGAGAGGGATCGAGAGTTTATTAGTATTTTCTTCACATTAACTGAGCGTCATTTTCTAGTTAAAATAAGGAGATACAACTTCTACAATTAAAATAATTAATGAAGAAAATCCACAGAGTGTCCGACTATTTTGCAACCCCTTGGACTGTGGCCTACCAGGCTCCTCTGTCCATGGGATTTCCCAGGAAGATAACTGGAGTGGGTTGTCATTTCCTTCTCCACCATTTAGCCTTAAGCTTACTAAATTCATTTCTTTTTACAAATTTTATGAATGGATAGACCTTTTCATCACATTTTGGGTTTTCCCACTCCATTTTTCTACTTAGAATGCATTCAGTGAGGCTTGCAGACAACTATTGTCTTGTAAAATAATGTCACAGGTAAAAATACTCCTTTGGGAGTTGGAAAAAAACCTTGGTTTGGTTCTGGCCTTAATACTTCCTAGCTATGTGATCAAGGACAAGAAAAATCATACTAAATTTCCCTTGAGAATTGAAGTGGAGGCGGAAGTGGCATAGATTTTAGAAACTGCAGACAGAGACATTATGCAGAGTGAAGTAAGCCAGAAAGAAAAACATCAATACAGTATACTAACACATATATATGGAATTTAGAAAGATGGTAACAACGATAACCCTATATTCGAGACAAAAAAAGAGACACAGATGTATAGAACTGTCTTTTGGACTCTGTGGGAGAAAGCGAGTGTGGGATGATCTGAGAGAATAGAAGTGAAATATGTATATTATCGTATGTCAAACAGATGGCCAGTCCAGGTTCGATGCATGAGACAGGGTGCTTAGGGTTGTTGCACTGGGATGACCCAGAGGATTGGGGTGGGGAGGGGAGTGGGAGGGGGGGTACAAGATGGGAAATACACGTAAACCCATGGCTGATTCATGCCAATGTATGGAAAAACCGCTACAATATTGTAAAGTAATTAGCTGCCAATTTAAATAATAAATTAAAAACAAACAAACAAACAAAAAGTCTGTGGAAGAAGGCCAGGGTGGGATGATCTGAGAGAATAGAATTGAAACATGTATATTATCAAGTGTGAAGCAGATCGCCAGTCCAGGTTGGATGCATGAGACAAGTGCTCAGGGCTGCTGCACTGGGAAGACCCAGAGGGATGGGATGGGGAGGGAGATGGGATGGGGAACACATGTAAATCCGTGGCTGATTCATGTCAATGTATGGCAAAACCCACTACAATATTGTAAAATAATTAGCCTCCAACTAATAAAAATGAGTGGAAAAAAAATGTTTCTTTGATCCACCAAACCATCCGAATTTCTCCCCATTCTCCCAACTAGGTGGCAAGTTGGGGTTTTATGATATAAAGGCTCACCCAGGGCCACCATTGGCTGGGGAAGTGACTTGCTGACCTCATAAAGCATAAGGGTGTGGCCCCCTAGGGAGGGGTATATATAGGGGTGCTCAGGGGCTCTGGAGCAGACCACTGGGAGTCTTCAAAATGGCAAATGACAGCTCCAAGTGGAGCAAGGGCAGGTGTATTCAGTGCATTCTCCCAGCCTGAAGATGGGTTTCAGACAGGAAAGTAGAAAACTGAGGAGGGCTACGTGAACACTGAGAAAGAGGAGGCATGGAAGTTTTCTGGGAGGTCGCCCAGAAGTAAATGGTCTTAAAGGTGCTTTAAGACCCCCTTGTAGGAGGAAATTGGAATGACCCTCATTTCCGCAGACACTTAAATACAGCCTAATTCTCAAGGAGGTATTTTAGGCAAGATATTAAATACTAGGTTGTTAGGAAGCATTTAACAAGAGACTTCCTGTGTGCTGTTTTGGATCTATCAGGAACCCTCTGGCCCTTCAGGAATTAAGAGGAGAGGCACGCCTTTCCCGGGGCTGAAGAATCCAGGCATTTCTCATTACTGTGCTAAGTACCCTCTTCCTTTTTATGAGCCATATGGTAAAAGGTGATTGTTTGCAACTCTCTCTTTTATCTTTGCTGAGAATAACCACCTTGTAAGACAGTATATATGCCCACACCATGTTGATTAAAACACCTTTGCTCCAATCAGAGCTTGGGTCCCCGTGTCTTTCTTTCTTTCTTTCTCTCTCTCTCTCTCTCTCTCTCTCTCTATTTCTGGCTAATTCCTTGGAGCGCGGAGGCCCGCTGAGCTCACTTTCTTGCCCGGGCTTCTAAGACCCTCTCGAGAAGGCGCACTGTGCCTTCACCCACTCGAGAGGGCGCCTGGTGCCTACGTGCAGCAGCGCGAGCCCTAAGAATAGGACTCTATTGGCTTTCCGCATAAACCAGGGGATATCAGCCTCTTTCTCTCTCTTACTTTCCAGACCACCAGGTTCCGGTTCATTAAAAGAGCAACAAGTGGCTCCTGAACAGGGACTTGGTACACGTGGCTTCAGATGGAGTGACCCCCAGGGCCTATTGAGGCCGGTAAGTATTAAGACACGGGTCAATCGGCTGGAAAGCCCCTCACTTTTCCACTTTACTTCGGCTCTTATTTAAAGTTCAGGGATTTTTGGTTTCACAGCCAGAGAATAGAGGCTTGCCTTCAGACAGTGGTTGAATGTAACCCTTGGTTCCCTAATGAAGGTAGTTCCGATAGATTTCTGGCCCCTATGGGCTCTCATTGAAACTGTGATTCTGCCATTTCAAGGTAATTCTAGCCCTCCTGATATTTGGCAACAGGCAGAACACTTATTACATGAATATAAATTAGATGATGATACCTTACAAAAGGCCCAATTAGAACAACAAAAGATATTTCAAGATTTTCCTACCAACCCTGCCCTGGTTGCTCCAAGCGCTCCTCCCCTGCCAGAGGGCACATATCCCAAAGTCTCTCCCTCGATAAAACCTAATGATTCTGACAACGACTCCCTTAAGACACCTTTTAACATTAAAAGTGACAACACCTTTCTGAATAACAATAATCTACCCCCTTCGCGACAGAGGCTCTCTGAATTGCTGGCTTTGCAATCACAAGTCTCTGAAGCTGATGGTTTTTCTGCCTTTCCAGTTTTAAGAAATGCTCAAGGGCAAATAACACCTCAATATGAAGGTATTAACTTTTTCACATGCAACAAGTGAAAAAGGCCATAACTTTGTATGGCCCACATTCGCCTTTTACTAGAAAGATTCTAAATGCTATGGCATCTTCTATTGGAAACTTTATTCCCTATGATTGGCAGATTTTAATAAAAGCTCTCCTTAAACCAGGAGAGTATCTTAAATGGACAATGTGGTTTCAAGATATAGCCAGAGATCATGCTAACAAAAATGCTCAAGCTGGCACTCCCCAAAATCAAATTACTTTTGAGATGCTAACTGGCACCAGACAATTTGATGCTATAGAAGCTCAAATACGATGCCCTCCTTTGTTGCATGATCAATTAAAAACAGTGGCCCTTGAAGCTTGGGATTGAATTACTCCTCAAGGGGAGCCTACAGGTAGCTACATTAAAATATTGCAGGGACCTAATGAAATGTATGCTGATTTCTTAGCTAGACTAGAAACTGCTATTTCCTGTACAATAATTGGAGAAGAAGCTAAAAGGCAACTAGAAAAATTACTTGCTTATGAAAATGCAAATCGGGAATGTCAAAGGGCTTTAGCCCCAATTCGTGATACAGGGACTATTTTTGATTATTTAAAGGCTTGTCGCAGTCTAAGATCAGGAACTCAAAAGATGCAAATGCTAGCTAAAACAAGAAAAGAAAATACCTTAAGAAAGAGAAATGAAGGACTTTACATGTAGAGATAAGAACCATTTAAAAAAAGACTGCCGTAAGAAAGTAAAAACAAACAAACAAAAAGACAAAAATACAAAACCTCCAAAAATCTGCCCTCATTGCTATAGAGAAATGCATTGGGCCAAAGAGTGTAAATCTAAATTTGATATTGAAAAAAAAAAAAAACCTATTTTGGGAAACTCCAAGCAGGAGACCCCCCCCCCCCCAGGTCCCCTTCAACAAAAACCAGGGGCAAATTCCATCTTTTCCCTCAAACCCTCAACATCCGGCAGTGCTGCCCTCGATATACCAGCCCTAAACTCCTTTACCCTCAAGCAGTCCCCTCTAGAATACCTACTGGACTTTTTGGGCCCCTGCCCCCACAAACCTTCAGTCTTTTACTTGGCCAATCTAGTTTGACTTAACAGGCAGGAAGGCCAGGGGTCTCCAAATGGAGAAAATAGGCTGCAAGTGTCAGACATTTTTTTTTTTTTTATTTTTATTAGTTGGAGGCTAATTACTTTACATCATTACAATAGTTTTTGTTATACATTGAAATGAATTAGCCATGGATTTACATGTATTCCCCATCCCAGTCCCCCCTCCCACCTCCCTCTCCACCTGATCCCTCTGGGTCTTCCCAGTGCACTAGGCCCGAGCACTTGTCTCATGCACCCAACCTGGGCTGGTGATCTGTTTTACCCTAGATAATATACATGTTTCAATGCTGTTTTCTTGAAACATCCCACCCTCGCCTTCTCCCAGAGTCCACAAGTCTGTTCTATACATCTGAGTCTCTTTTTCTGTTTTGCATATAGGGGTTATCGTTACCATCTTTCTAAAGTCCATATATATGTGTTAGTATACTGTAATGGTCTTTATCTTTCTGGCTTACTTCACTCTGTATAATGGGCTCCAGTTTCATCCATCTCATTAGAACTGATTCAAATGAATTCTTTTTAATGGCTGAGTAATATTCCATGGTGTATATGTACCACAGCTTCCTCATCCATTCGTCTGCTGATGGGCATCTGGGTTGCTTCCATGTCCTGGCTATTATAAACAGTGCTGCAATGAACATTGGGGTGCACGTGTCTCTTTCAGATCTGGTTTCCTTGGTGTGTATGCCCAGAAGTGGGATTGCTGGGTCATATGGCAGTTCTATTTCCAGCTTTTTAAGAAATCTCCACACTGTTTTCCATAGTGGCTGTACTAATTTGCATTCCCACCAACAGTGTAAGAGGGTTCCCTTTTCTCCACACCCTCTCCAGCATTTATTGCTTGTAGACTTTTGGAGAGCAGCCATCCTGACTGGCGTATAATGGTACCTAATTGTGGTTTTGATTTGCATTTCTCTGATAATGAGTGATGTTGAGCATCTTTTCATGTGTTTGTTAGCCATCTGTAAGATATTTTTATCTCTCTTAAGCAGCAAGAAAAAACAAACTAGTGATATATGTATATATATTTTCTTCTCTATACAAATTTAAAAGGAGGTTTCTCTTAAAATCCTGTGTTGCCATAACGACACTTGGTTTCACTTGAAGTTAACTATTCTCAAACCCTGAGTTAACCAATGCATTTTTCTGATGGAAATGTTTGTCTTAAGCTATGTTAATGAAACTGTATTTGCTTGGAAACCTGCCTTTCTTCAAGATTCATGTCAATCATTTTGTGGCCCAGGACAACTCACCTGGTGCCAAGGTTATCTCAAAATGCATGTTGTGGGTGAGGGGCCTGGTGCTATTCTCTTCAGTTTTGAGACATTTCCTTTCTCTAATTAAGCAGACTGCTGGTAGTTATATGACACCTGGCTAAAGACTAGCAGGGGGCACTCTTTCTGCCCCCTTCTGATGCCTATGTCAGAATGTCAGAAGCTTTCTCTATCTCCTTTATACTTTAATAAAACTTTATCTCAATTTGAGAACACATTACAAACTTCTACCAATTTCCAATTAGCTTTTCTAAAATATTTTGGAGAAATTTCATTTCATTATCCTTCTGGTAAGCTGTGGAATTTCTTCAAAAACACTGAATTTATTATTTCTCGCATTTCTTTTATATAGATGGGACTAAAAATGCCAAAGCTTCATTCTGGTCTCTTAAAAAATATAAAGTCTTTTATACTAAATTTCATTCTGCTCAACAAAATGAATTATATGCTCTTATTCAAGTTATTTGCCTACATCCTTACCCCATTAATATAGTCTCTGATTCTATATATTCAGTTTTTGTATTAAAAAATATAGAAACCTCCACCATAAACTCCTAGTTCTATTAAAACAGACAATGGCCCTGCCTATATTTCTAGACACGTTTAAACAATTTTTACAATCTTTTTCTATTAAACATATTACAGGTATTCCTTATAATCCACAGACACAAGACATAGTCAAACAAACACATCACACACTAAAGTTACAAATAAAAAAAGAAAGGGGAATACACAGGTACACTACTGTCTTCCTTATCTAAAGCAGACTTTACTAGATTCCAACATATTTTCTAAACCTATAATTATTGTTAATACAGCTTTATTTGTTTTAAATTTTTTAAACCTACCACAGGGAAATATTTTAACAAGAGCAGAAAGACATTTCGAGGAATTGAAGGACACTTCTCTTCCTCTGCCCATTTGGTACCAAGACGGGTTCAATAATCAATAGAAATCTGGGAAATTAATCTTACAGGGAAAGGGATATGCTTGTATTTCCCCAGATGGATCCAACAAACTTTTTCCTCAGAAAATTCGACCCAAGGGGGCCCCCACATTCAAAATGGAGACGAAACAACAAGAACCCCGGGAGGAAGAAAATTCCAATACAGGCCATGGCGGCTCTAAAGATCTCCAGAAAGCACCGCCCTTGGAGACATCAACCCTATGATATCCCCTCTTGGGGACAAATAAAAACCCTCACTAATCAAGTTAAGAATCTGATTTCTCAACAGGGAATGCCTCAGAGTCCTGAAAACCTTATCGCTATGCTCCGTTGGCCTGCACGACCCCTCTCAAGCCGGATTAACTAACTTACTTACCCAACCCCCATTTATTTCAGGTCATAAAATGGACGGAGAAAAGACCCAGCACCCAGCGAATCAACCAATGACTCCACCCATATGCCCCCTCCCTGGAACCCTCACACCCTGGGGAGGAGGGAAAACTAATTAACATTTCTTTAGGTTATGAAGTCCTTCCTTTGTGTATGGGCCCAGCAAAATTATGCATAAACGTCAGCCGACAAACTTGGGCTTTCGTCCTGCCTCCAAAAGAAGACTTTCGGACATTGCTGCCCTTTTTCTGTCTGTGAACCATGTTTACTACTGAAACTTTAGGGAAAGAGTTAGGGAAAGAACAAAAAACATTATGTAAAAGGTTACTAACACTATGTTGAAACATTACCATGACAAAGGACTTCTTGGCTGGCTTGACAGTGGAATGACACCCTCCTCCTCCATCCTCGATAAACAAATTGGGCCTGAACTATAGACATATAAAACATATGGAAACTTGCTGCCAGCACCAAAGAACTTGGGACTCGGACCGGACATTTCACAGGGGCCAGTCGTGGTCATAGTAACTATTTCTTTTGCTATAATCAGTCGTACAGGCCTGTGTCCCACTTGCTTTTGTTATAGCCATAAGGAATTTACAATTTAATAAGACTTTACATTCTGTAACTTGTATTAATTGCCAATTTTGTGTTACTCCTGTTCAATTCAATCATAGTACCTACAACTGGGAACAAATCAAATTTCATTTACATGATAATGCCTCTCTGAATGTACAATTACTGCAAAAGAAAATCTTTGAAACTTTTTCTAAACGTCTGCCCTCTTCCACTAATTTGGAAACTTTAGCTGAACAAATTATCCGGGCTAGACCCACAAGGATGGTTTCAAAGTATTACCCACAGCATCGGGTCTGGAACTGTAACTTTGATTTGCATTTCTCTGATAATGAGTGATGTTGAGCATCTTTTCATGTGTTTGTTACCCATCTGTATGTCTTCTTTGGAGAAATGTCTGTTTAGTTCTTTGGCCCATTTTTTGATTGGGTCATTGGAGCCCATTATACAGAATGAAGTAAGCCAGAAAGATAAAGAACATTACAGCATACTAACACATATATATGGAATTTAGAAAGATGGTAATGATAACCCTATATGCAAAACAGAAAAAGAGACACAGATGTACAGAACAGACTTTTGGACTCTGTGGGAGAAGGTGAGGGTGGGATGTTTTGAGAGAACAGCATGTATATTATCTAGGGTGAAACAGATCACCAGCCCAGGTGGGATGCATGAGACAAGTGCTCGGGCCTGGTGCACTGGGAAGACCCAGAGGAATCGGGTGGAGAGGGAGGTGGGAGGGGGGATCGGGATGGGGAATACATGTAACTCCATGGCTGATTCATGTCAATGTATGACAAAACCCACTGCAATGTTGTGAAGTAATTAGCCTCCAACTAATAAAAATAAATGAAAAAAAAAAAACAACTCTCTCTTTGATAGGGATCCTCTTATGTTTTGTAAGTCTGGAATTTTAATCTTTATCTTTGCTGAGAATAACCACCTTGTAAGACAGTATATATGCCCACACCATGTTGATTAAAACACCTTTGCTCCATCAGAGCTTGGGTCCCCATGTCTTTCTTTCTTTCTTTCTCTCTCTCTCTCTCTCTCTCTCTCTCTCTCTCTCTATTTCTGGCTAATTCCTTGGAGCGCGGAGGCCCGCTGAGCTCACTTTCTTGCCCGGGCTTCTAAGACCCTCTCGAGAAGGCGCACTGTGCCTTCACCCACTCGAGAGGGCGCCTGGTGCCTACGTGCAGCAGCGCGAGCCCTAAGAATAGGACTCTATTGGCTTTCCGCATAAACCAGGGGATATCAGCCTCTTTCTCTCTCACTTTCTTATCGTCGACTCTGGACCACCAGGTTCTGGTCCATTAAAGGACCAACACTAGATAATGGTGAAAGGTGAGAAGGAACAGAATGAAGGCCTGAATAATGTGGCTGTGACGCAATTTTGGAGGATACACCAGACCCCTGCCATGTGGAGTTTTATGCTCATAAAGCATAAGGGTGTGGACCCCTGGGGACGGGTATATATACGAGTTCTCAGGGGCTCTGGAGGAGACCACTGTGAGTCTTCAAAATGGAAAAAGACAGCTCCAAGTGTCCCTGAGTTCTGCAAGCAGGTCTGGAGCTGCTCCCACCAGCTGAAAAACCAGATCCTAGCCCTGAAATCTCCATTTGATTCTCCTCTCCATCTTCCTCCATCTAATCAACCTGTAGCACTCTCTGTCGGTTGCCCTGGAAAGGTTCTTTGTTCTTGCAGTCTTTGTCATCTTCCAAGAGTGCATGTACGTTGTCCATATTTTGAACTGTCTGCTGACTGAATGAAAACATTTGAGGAATGGAACCTTGAGCCTGAAGACAGGCCTGAATGGAAACTTCTTGCTTAAGTTCCATACAGGGAACCTGCAGTGCCTTCTGGCTAAGTTGAATGCTATTAGTGATCTGAATCCTACTGACTGTGTCATCTGGGAGATGAGCATTTTCTCTCTGAAACTGGCACTAAAGGCTTTTATGTTACTTCACTTTGGTTGTACCTCTTCTCCAAGGTGTGCTCCACATGGTACCGTTACCTCCAAATGTTCTCAGTTATGCGTGTCTTGGGTATGATATGCTGGAGGACAGACTCTGTCTTTTAGTCTTGGCGAAGACAGAAGGTCAAGAGGTTTTATTTCTCTAGTTGGTAGAGGACTTAAAATCTGCCCTGTCAATCCGGGGGATATGTGTCTGGCATGGCTGCAGGTGTTAACTGTGAGCTTGCCTGGAGCTGTGGTTTTGCCACTCATAACAGCCCTTGGTGTGGTTGAGGACCATGTACATCTCCATGGGTTGGAGACCTTCAGTTTGGATTGGATTGTATTCTTATATTTTTAAGATATGCAGTTTGCATGCTAGAATGGTGGTCTCTTGGGGTTCTCAGGAATTGAGAGGGCTGGTGATCAGGGTGGCGGCCATAGACTACGAATTCTGCCATGGAAATGGTGACACAAACGCGCCTGGCCAGCTGTCTTGGGGAAAGGCCCAGGTGGCTCCAACGGTTTTGGAGGCTTTGTTACCTTCTAGGCTGCCCCGTGGCTACTGCAGCCTGGCGTCTTGGTCAGGGAAGGTTTAGGTCGGCATGGTTACCACAACATCACAACTTTGTGATTTCCCCAAAGCAATAGGCAGAAATGCTTTGGTCACTACCTTTTTTCTCCCAGGGATTTAAAAAAGGTATATCATTTTCTTCCACCATTTCCTGTAAATTATGCTCATTCTAGTATTTCCTATGTCATCTTTACCCATGAAGTAGGAATAAGTTCTAACCCAGCTGAATCTCTAAAGAAAGAATGAAAACTCTTAGGGAACACTAGGACTTTGTGAGGATTGTCAGGTGATGGGTAAGAGAGCTCTTCTCCAGTTTCCATTCCCTGAAAATCTATGTAAGAAAAGGCAGATTCTTTTGGAATTGACAGATTCTTTTCAAGAGAAATGCATATATTGGTTTGCTAAAGCTGCCATAACAAAGTGTCCCATACCAGGGAGCTTCAAAAATATTTTCCAAACTTCCGAGGATCAAGTCAGTAACTAAAGGGTCAGCTGATTTGTTTTCATCTGAGACCTCTTTTGGATTTTTAGTGGCCATTTTCTGGCTTTGTGTTCACATAGAAATTTTTCTGTGTTGTCTCTGACTGATCTCCTTTTCTTATGAAGTGCCAATCGTATTACCCCAACTACCTATCTAGGGGTCCTATTTCCAAATAGGGCCAGAAAGAAATTATAATTTACTCATAGTTTGACTAAAGCACAGAGAGTTAGAGCTTCAACATACAAATTTTGAGAATACATAATTTATTGCATTATACTGAGTTTTTTCTTTCCACTTGGTACTGCTATATATGCATCTGTTTCCCAGGTTCACCCCAGTAACCAGGTCTCCCCAACCCAGAAAGCAGCTGGTTAAGAAAAATGGGTTGTCCAGGGGTAATATAGATGAAACAAAAATTCGAAATTTCTTACCAACCTAGAAATCCTCACCACAAAGACATAAGGGAAGGAAAACAGTTATTGTTTTTGAATGAACATTAAACCATAATGTGATGCTCATGATATGGAATCTACTAAAAATTGTAAAGACAAACGATATACTGTATATGTGTATCCTAGCAAACCAGTTCATTACAGAATTTTCAAAATAATAAGTAGTCTTGAAATAAGACCAGATGACAACATTTTTCAGTTTGTCCTAAAATCACCTGGTAATTGAGGTAACCATCAGCCTTTCCTAGTTGGCTTTATACAGAAGGATACACATTCTCATACTTTCATGAGAGAATGTGGTTTCGCAATGAGGCATTCTCTCAGGTAGTCTGCTACCTTCCAAAGACTTGAGAGATGATAAGGTGCTACTGTTGCCAAATTCCCACGTGCCCAACATAGTTAAGCTAAGCAATATCAGAGCATCGGAGTTTAAAACAGGGATTTTTATTGCAGGACATGCAAGGAATTGGGTGGCTTACACCTTTAAAAAGGCTAACTTCCTGAAAGCTTTCAGCAAAGCCCACTTACAGGAAAGGTGAGGGAAGGGTGTGTGATTAGCTGTTGCAAACTTCTTCCTGTAGATCCTCTGTTCTTGAGGTAAGGTCAGGGTCAGGTAATGGTGTTCCTCTAAACCTCCATGGAAACAAATCTTATTCCCTATCCTGAAAGGAAAGGCCCCAAGTTTGACTTTCACCTTCCAAGGTCCTGGTTAGGAGGATGGTGTCCCTGGGCAGGCTGGCTATGCTGCCTGGGTGCATTCATACAGCACCCATTCTTGTTCCTCCCACCAGTGCCCAGTCCTAGCTGAGGAGGCAACTCTCAGTTCTCTGTGCGCTCCTCTTACCGAGATCCCCATACCATACCTGGCCATCTTCAATGAGGGAGACAGGTGCCTAGTATGCAGCTGGCCTTCAGTCTCCTCAGTTTAGCCAAATGGGGCACTGGGTCCCACAGACAGTGACCCATGCAAATTGCCAGAACCATGAAGTCATGAACGTGGGAATGGGACACATTGGCTATTTATTGCCTTGAAACCTGTCATTTCAGTGAGTGGCTCATGCATGGGCTCTAAGCCTCTGCAAGACACAGCCTGTCCCGAAACTCTGCTGCTCGCTACCCAGCCCAAGGCCAGAGACTTTCACTACACTCTGCTGAGAGACTGACTCTTGGTGGAGTTGGACTTCAAACTTCACTTGTGTTCTTGTCATAAGGGCTGCCGTTCCATGTCCATCCTGCTTCTGTTACAGTCTTCCTTGATGAGATTATTTAACCTATAACTAAAGTTGGTAACCTGGACCATCGTGGTCCATTTCCACTAGCTCATAAACCACATTCCACTCTGTTTCTATAACTCAGGTATTCTAACAATGTCATGTGATTATAAAATTTTTGTCTTCTGCTAACTGAAGTATTTTACCTAGCATAATGTCCTCAAGGACATATATATTGCAAACGGGAGAACCATTTATTTCTTCACTGTTGAAAGTACAGTTTATTTGTCATATTTTTAAACATTTTTTATTGAACTATAGTCACTTTACAATTTTGTTTGCTCTAAGTCAAACTGAATCAATTTCATCTATACATATATCACTTGATTTTTGGATTCCTTTCCCATTTAGGTCACCACAGATCACTGAAGTAGAGTCCCTTGTTCTTTTATGTTTTCTTTCAAAATGTATTTATTCTTCATTTTAACCTGAGGATAAATGTTGTACAATATTGTGATGATTTCTGCCATATATCAACATTAATGAGTCATGGGTATCAATGTGTCCCATCCATCGTCAAGCCCCTCCCACATCCCTCCCTACCCTATTCTTCTGGGTTGTTCCAGAGCACTCGCTTTGGATGCCCTGCTTCATGCATATGCAAACCTGAATGATGATTTTCCTGCATGAAATAGGTAATATTCTATATTTCACTTAAGAAAATATGGGTGCAGGTTTCTCTATATGAAAAAAGAAATCTGTGCTTCTTGTTTGAAAATCTACTTGTATATTTCTTTCCTCATATGTTGAATCTTGTATGTTTCACGTATGGATATATGCACACACTTTTTCCTTCCTGAATATGGAATTCTAGATGTTTCACATATGAAAGTTGAGCCTACATTTTCCTGGTTGAATTGTGAAATTGTAAACATCCTATATGAACATCTCAATTAAGTTTTACTGACATGAAGAATGCAATTAAGATATGGGGAAGTAATATGGATTTGGAATCAGCTCTATTTCAAAAATGAAATTCTGGCCACCATTGTTTCTTCATGAAATACGAAATTCTTTGTATGTCTCATTTATATCAAGACAAGGATTTTCCCCTATGAAATTCTCTATATGTCCTTTATCAAAATTTAGGCACTAATCCTCCTTCATGGAAGTTGGAATTCTCTATATTTCACATCTGAAGATCAGAATGGAGATTTTCCTAAGAAATAAGGATATCTCTGTATTTATATGAGCCACTGGTACTTCAGCTACTGTAACACCTGTGTTCCCTGTTTGCATTTGTGTCCCTATGCCTGGAGCCGACAGATGTTAAGCCAGGTGTTCAAGGATGGTTTGGTTAGGGGGTGCCGCATGGGGGCCAGGCAGGGAGCCAAGGGAAGTGGTGTACTCCTTCCCCAGAGATTGGCTGCATTCCCTACATGGCTCTAGCCTAATGCACACAAGTTTTGGGATGGACTCTGCAGCAGCTGATCTCCCCAACCCCACGTCCTGCCCAGGGCTTGAAGCTTGGATCCAAGGTGAGCACCTCTGTCCCTGAGGTACCCAGGAACCCTGTCTCACCTGTGTGGACTCCTGAGCACAAGTAGTTGCCCACTGCCCGAGGCAATTTCAGGCTTGAGGAGGGTTGAAGCATTAGCTTCAGGTTCCTTGATTTGGCTGTTACTGGCCCTGCTGTCCCACTCACTCGTCAGGCTGCTGGGGTCCAGCCCCAGCAGGATCCAGGGGTACCCTCAGGATGAACGGCATCGGCGAGAGAGAGACACAGTGAGACAAAGCTCGGGGGCTAAGTCTGAAGTTTATTTTTGCACTTCCCCTTTATACCTTTTACAACATCTTTTTTGGGGGCAGTGCATGTTGCTTACACAAAGGTCAGCTCAAACATTATAGCAACTTGACCTTCAACAGAAACAGGATACATACTTTTTGTTTACAAGAGTCTTTTTTTTATGGTTAATCTCTATGTATAATCTTTTGGCCTTCAGGCCTGTTAACATTTTATGGCTTGCACCTGGTGTGACTTAAGCAACTTCAGTAGCTGACCCTGTTTTTCTTGTGGTTAATCTATTTTCTTTCTAATAGGCGTCATCTCTATGGGAACTAGATAGGATTACATTTTTATGGAACAGAAATGCAAAGGACTGCAAAAACAGCAGATATAGCACAAAACAGACTCTTAGTCTAAAAGTTAACTACCCGCAAGAAGTCACCAGCTAATCTCTATCTAATGTATTTTCCGTTATGCACATCTTGTGGCTCTAACACGATAACCTTTGTCTAGCACCTTCAGCTATGTTATTTGCCATGAAGCAGTAACATTTTTAATCTTATTTAATACAGGGGACGTTACTGCTATTTTTGACTCTTTGACTATTTTATTTATGGAGATTTTCTCACCCCGCGGAGGGACCTATGCTTAATGGTTTCTTTTGTTAGCGTACTGTGCTTAGGATGTTTAGAACAATCATGAGCATTTTTTGCAATGGGAGCACACATTTGCCAAACAAGCCAGAATGCCAGCAAAAGGGTTTGAATTGAAGCATTTCTTTCATCCCTGGCCCCTTCATGGGGTACCAGCGTCCAATAGATTTATTAATTAGGGATTTATGTTGGTCTTTATTCAGTGAAAGAGGAGCAGGAGAGCTCTCGGCAGGCAACACAAGAATCTGCAGCAGGGCGAACAAGAACAACAGCAACAAAAGGGGGGAGGATACAGGGGGGTAGCAGAGAGGCTGGGGTCAACCTGGAGGGTCCCTTGTGTCCTGAACGGCCTTGCGTGTCAGGTCTTCTCCTCATGACCTCGTCATGAGTGGGATTTCTCATAATGGCTCCTGGCATCAGGCTCTTCTGCACCGTTGCTCATGCAAACAGCTTCTGAGGACTCAGCCACGACTTCGTCATGAGCCGAGTTTGGCAACTGGGTCACCGCTGCCAGAGTGCCCATTATTTCAAGGGGCACTTTCCTGTGAGGAAAGGCCTTTAGGATCCATTTCATCCATTCTTGATAGGGTCTGGAGGGCAGGGTATAGAAGTCAGTCTCCTCTCACCAACATATTACACATGTGTGATGTTACAAGGCTCTGGAAACAAGCATGTCTCACATTCCCTGCTCAGAGCTGTAGGCAAGAAACCAGTTGGAGGGGAGTGACTGAGGCTGGATATGTATGGGTGTGAGAGTTGGAATATAAAGAAAGCGGAGTGCTGAAGAGCTGATGCTTCTAAGCTGTGGTGTTGGAGAAGGCACTTGAGAGTTCCTTGGACTGCAAAGAGATCCAACCAGTCCATCCTAAAGGAGATCAGTCCTGGGTCTTCATTGGTAGGGCTGATTTTGAAGCTGCAACTCCCATAACTTGGCCACCTGATGCGAAGAGCTGACTCATTCTAAAAGAACCTGATGCTGCGAAAGATTGAGGGCAGGACAAGGGGGCGGCAGAGGAGGTGGTTGGATGGCATCACCGACTCAATGGACATGGGTTTGGATGGACTAATGGAGTTGGTGATGGACAGGGAGGCCTGGCGTGCTGCGGTTCATGGAATCGCAAAGAGTAGGACACGACTGAGTGATTGAACTGAACTGAACTGAACTGACTGAGGCTGTGGGAACCTTTTGTGCTTTGGTGTCCAGCTCCTTTGCAGCTCTGGGCCAATGCCAGGGCCAGGTGGTCAAATAACTAGGTATTTGTAAAATTAGAGGCTGAAAGATAAGTAAAGAAAGCAAGAATCACTTATCAGAATCAAGTTCTATGTTGGCATTCAAATAGCAGAAAAGTTAATTTTATACTAAAAGAACTAGTGCACCCTCATCATTTTATCTCCCTGTCCCAGGAACTCAGAATTCTGAGCTAATGATAAATGATATCACCATTGATTTACTTCTTTTCTTGTATTTTTCCAGCAACTTTACGTTCTATGTTATAAGTATGTATTAATTTTTCATCAAGTTATACACTATCTTTTTCAACATGTAAAGAGTACATCTGGATTTTATAAATTGCATTCATAAGCATTCTTCTAATTCTCCAAGCGAGGGCAGAATGCCAGACTAGACCAACTGCAGTACAATGGCCTAGAAGTTCAGGAGATACTGTCTGTGCGATTGGCTGGTACTTGCAGGACAGTTGTCACTGGCTATCCTTTCCTCATTTCAGTCCTGGAAGTGGGCACTGCAGAGATACTTCGACCAGTCTCCCCAAGTCTGTGGATGCCTCGTGCCTCCTCTTCTGGTTGCTCCAAATCTCACATTCTGTCACCTTCACCTCTGTGTCTGCAGTGGGCCAGACACATGCACAAACACAGGCAACACAAGCACGCCTGTGTACACACACTCGTGCAAGATACAGGGACATAAACACAAAACAGGGAACACAGGTGTTTCAGTATCTGAAGACGCCCGTGTCCAGCAATGTGGGAGATGAAGTTAGTAGGCTCCATGTCCTGCCCTTTTGGGATCCCTGTCCATTGCCTCCTCCAGCCCTTCAGTATTATCACCAGCCAGTCTTAAGCCATTTCCAGCTTTGACTGTGTGTTGGTGGTAAGAGGCCAAGCAGCAGATGTGGAAATTCAGAGAAGACTCCAAAGTCAGCACAAAAGTGCAATGTGACACCAGAGAGAAGCCCATTGCAATTGGTGGGGCTTCCCAGGAGAAGGGGTGGGGGTGAAGGACCCAGGGAATCTCAAACTCAATGAGCAGCAGGAGGCCTGTGGATGGCAGGACCCAGGGAAGGAAGATTCTGATGAAGGAGCTAGATTAACCCTGCCTCTATCAGAATCACGTAGGACCCTCAAGCTGTAAGCACAGCTGCTTCGTGTGTGACTTGGACATGAAGTGACTTGAGGATGACTTGAGGATGAGGTCCTCAGTCATCCAGTCTATGTGCATGACACGAACCAAGGCTCCACATCCAGCCTGCATGAGCCTGAGATTCCCCACATGGGAAAGGAGTGGCCTGGCCTCTACACAGCTGTGCCTTCAGGGCCCAGCTGCTGACTCCCTCACAACCCATGTTTCTCTCAGTTACCTCTCGTTTCAGAACCTTCTAGCTGGGTAGTGCTGCAGGGGACTGATCAACAAGTCTTTGTCGATGATCTGCTGGCAACACGAACAAGGCCAGCACTGGGCTGACCAGGCCTCAAACCCTCCCATGAGCAGCCAAGAACTCTAATAGCAATCACC
>NW_027224516.1:0-17950 GCF_023699985.2 Odocoileus virginianus | reverse complement strand
AGGTGCATAAAAGATGAACAAGTTTTTGTTTTGCGCAATTATAAGACTCACTTCAATTTACTCAGAATAAATGGATTCTTTCCTCTATAGCTTCAGCCCTTTCCTTTTCTTTATTATAGCACTTAACACATTTTTTTGACTTGTATGTTTACAGTTTCATGAAACTGTGCAACACCAGTGTACCTTGCAGTTTCCTTGGTATGTGAAGCAGCTCTTGGCTCATTGCAGATACCTGCTAAACATTCATCAGCTTGGATATATAAGAATTAATTGTGACAAAGGACAATTGTGGGTAAAATTTGAACTATGGTATTGACAGAAGATACCTGCCACATCCTGAAAAAATAGATTACTGGAGAGGAGAGAAAGTATGAAAACCCTAGGAGGTCAGAATAATGTTGATAAACTCTAGAGATGATGTAATTCCTCTGTAGGCAAACCCTAATTCTTTGTTTCAGGAATTAATATATAAAAATAAATTGTTTGGAAATTTTTGTTTTCCGTTATGGCCTAAGGAGGAAAATGTCTGATTGACAATGACTGGCACAGATGGAGAAAAATAAATGAATGTCATTCATGGACATGAGGGTGCCATCACACATCATCTCCCCAAGGTGACAGCAAGTCTTATCAGCAGTTGTGATCACATTCTTCTAAACCATGGGATCAAAGTCCCTGCATAATAAATGCTACAAAATCATAAAATATTATAATTTAGCTCACCATAGTCAACATGTGTTATTAACAATTTTGTATATATATGTACATATATGGTCATATCATACATTGATTTGTGGATATAGAGAAATATTCTAGAAATATAAAATATTGTCAATAATGGTAAATTTGAGAAGTGAGATTGGAAGATGAGTGGGGCACAGAAAAGGACATCTTTTACTTTATATTCTTTTAGAGATTAAATGTTTTACTATGAGAATTTATAACTTTTTAATGTAAAATTAATGTATATATACAGATATAAACATAAAAGTGAAATACCTACATATATAATGCCCAACCTTTTACACACAATGAACTCCATGTCACCTGTAAACCTGTAAACTGAGTCTTTAGCTTTTCTGTCATTAGCTTATAACTTTTAATCATGGATTTAAAATTGACATTTCTGTAATGCAGTTAAACTTGGATCCAGTTCTCATAAATATAACTTTTTAATTTAATGCATAAAGAAAAAGACACTGCAATTTTAGTTCAAAAGTACCTTTATTCTGATCAGTTTTCAAAAAACTTGTTTCACATCCTTGTTCCTCAAACTATAAGTGATGGGGTTCAACATAGGGCTTACAAAAGTGTAGAAAACAGCAATGATTTTGAACTGCTCCACTGACTGGTCTGTGGGAGGTCTAATGTACATACAGAACAGGGTCCCATAAAACAGTCACTGCTGCCAGATGGGACCCACAGGTGGAAAAAGCTTTGTGCCTGCCTTCAGCAGAGCTCATCCTCAGGATGGCAGTGAGAATGAAGATGTAGGAGATGAGGATTATGAGAAGAGGGTTGGAGAGGTTAAATCCTGCCACCACAAATATGGACGTATCCTTAATGTAAGTGTCAGAGCATGAGTGTCGAATGAGGGGTGGGTCAGCACAATAGAAGTGATTAATGACATTGGAGCCACAGAAGGTCAAGCAGTATGTCCACATGGTTTCCATCAGGCCACTAAAGAACCTGTAGGTATTGAACCAGCAATCAGGCGAATGCAGACCCCTTTGGACATCTTGCTGCTATAAATCAAAGGATTACAGATGGCTATGTACCTATCATAAGCCATCAGAGCTAGCATGTAATATTCAGTAATCACCATGGCAATGAAAAAATAACACTGGATTAAACAAGCAGTGTGGGAAATGGTCTTTTTCTCTGATAAGTTCACCAACATCTTGGGAGTCACGTTAGTGGAATAGCACAAATCCACGAAGGACAAACTGGCAAGAAAGAAGTACATACGGGTGTGGAGGCACAAATATATCCTGATCAATAGCAACATCCCAAGGTTCCCTCCCATGGTGATCATATAGATCCCCAGGAACAGCACAAAGAGGATGGGCTGAAGATCTGGATGATCTGTTAATCCCAAGAGAACAAATTCAGTCACCAAGGTGGAATTTCCTCTGCCCATTTTCTTAGGTGCCAGCATTGTTTACTTAGATAGATTAAAATAAGAAGTGAATGAGAAGTCCATCATACATTTCTTTTCTCTCTTTCTTGTATTCCCTTTCTCTCTTTTTCTTCTACCCTCAGTTACCCTCACACATAGCTATTATCAGACATAGTCTAAGACTGAAGGAGCTAAGACTTTTAAGAAGGTCATAACCCCTAATAACTAGGTATACAATGTGCAGATGATTCCCAAACAGAATGGCTCCTGTGGCTCCACCTTATTTTGGAATGAAGGAATTATGACCCAAAGTTTATCTTAAAATGACTTCAACCACCAACTGTTACTTACAGATTGCTATAAAACTAGATTCCTCATTGGTCCCAGGGATGATTCTGGACAAAATGGTGGACATGTTTGGAAACACTTTGGCAGTCTTTAATAGTATGTGCATATTTACTTGTTTATTAGTCATGCTGCATGCAGGATCTTAGTTACCTGACCAGGCTGCAGGGACCTGGCCTCTGCCCCCTGCAGTGGAAGCAGAGTCTTAACCACTGGACCACCATGGAAGCTTCCCAGTAAGTGCATACTTAGAAATTCACACTTTGAGAATCGTATTTCCTATTTACTGTAGTGTTGTTGTTGTTTAGTTTCTAAGTGATGCTCAACTCTTTTGTGACCCCATGGGCTATAGCCTACCAGGCTCCTCTGTCCATGGGATTTCCCAGGTAAGAATACTCGGAGTGGGTTGCCATTTCCTTCTCCAGGGGATCTTCCTGACCCAGGGATTGAACCCACATCTCCTGCATTGGCAGGTGGATTCTTTACCACTGAGTAAGAGAGACTTGCATAGGGGAAAAGAGAAGTGGCAAAAACTTAGATCATAGTTTTGTTTGCTTATCCATTTATTTATTCATTTTTCATTTATCCAAGGTAGCACTTAAAGAGTTTACAGCATATAACAAAATTTGGTAACTTTGTGCTGCTAGTGGAACAGAAATTTGACTCTAACTTTCCTAGCAGCATATAGTGCAATTAATTTAAGTTAGGTCAATTTATATAATAAATAGTTCAACTATCTTCTTTACAGACTTGCAATGTCCAGAAGTTATAAAAAAAAAAAAAACCTAATCAACAGAGATAGAATCATTCTTAATGCAGAGTTTACATGATACTAATTATAATGAAAGGATTATACTTTCAGGAAAAGATTATCAGTTCAGACAATATAGATGATAATGAAAGAATGAAATGAGGAATTCTTGTTTCAGACTTCTTATTACAGATTCAGTATATTTTCATTGTGGATTCTCAATGTTGTCATGTGCTATTTTATAAGCTATATACTACATATGATAAGAAACAAAAACTCAAATGCCTGTGGGAGTCATTTAGATAATAAGGGTGAATATGTGCCTGTGTGCCTAGTAGCTTTAGTCATATCTGACTCTTTGTGAGTCAGACCCCATGGACTACAGCCCAGCAGGCTCTGTCATGGAATATTCCAGTCCAGGACACTGGAGTGGGTTGCCATGCCCTCCTCCAGGGGATCTTCCTGACCCAAGGATCGAACCTGTGTCTCTTAAATCTCCTGCATTGGCAGATGGGTTCTTTACCACTAGTGCCACCTGGGAAGTCTTATCAGAGTGATTATAAGAATGAACTTAAGTGAACTAGGTGGTGGTTCCCAAGATAAATGGTCAGCAGCGACTCACGATAGTCTAATTTTAACTGGTCATTCCAAGTTGTGTGTTCTAAGGTCTGTGTGTGTGTGTGTGTGTGTGTGTGTGTGTGTGTGTGTGTGAATTGCTCAGTTGTGTCACTCTTTGCTCACCATCCTCCCCTGCCATAGAATTCTCCAGGCAAGAGTACTGGAGTGGGTTGCCATTCCCTTCTCCAGGGGATATTTCTGACTCAGAGATTGAACCTGAGTCTCCCACATTGCAGACAGATTATTTATCATCTGAGCCCTCTGAGATCTTAAGTGAAGTGATCTGAAGTGAAATCACTCAATTGTGTTCCACTCTTTGTGACCCTGTGGACTGTAGCCTACCACGTGCCTCCATCCATGGGATTTTCCAGGCAGGAATACTAGAGTGGGTTGCCATTTCCTTCTCCAGAGGATCTTTCTGACCCAGGGATTGAACCCAGGTCTCCCACATTGTAGGCAGATGCTTTACTGTTTGAGCCACCAGGGAAGTCTTAAGAGCTAAGACCTTAAGAGCTTCCAAATTTAAAGAGATATCAGAATTTATTGTTTTTTATGTAAAACTTACAAAATACAGTATTGGCAAATAATCTGAATTTTAAACCTATTCTTAACCTGAGCATAACAAAAGAAATCTGTGTGCTTGATCTATTGAAATGCAGATGACAATATATCAACTATATTTACAGTATCTAACTTGTTCCTAGAGGCTGAATGAAGTATCCTCAGAAGTTAGCTACTTTAATTTTGTGATACTTCCAAGATGGCATATGAGTTAGTCATTATAATAAGGTAATCTTTGTACACAAACAACAGTAAACCCTACATGTATGTGAGTCACTTTGCCAGGGAAATAAAGGTAAATGGTAACTGTGCTTGCCTCAAAAGATCTGTTTGGTGTCTTCATGGTAAAGGAGATAAATGAAGAGAAAATTAACATTAGAAGTGATTAGTTCAATAATAAAGATTTGAATGGAGTAATTAATTGTGTTCTAGAATCAGTATATGGATCAAAGAATAATAACATTTAAAAAGAGCTTGAAGGAAAACTAAGAATTTTCTATAAGGACAAGGGTAAAGAGTACTTTCAGATAGAGTGAACATGCAGAGACAAAAGACTTTCAAGAGAAATCAAATAAACCCATAGGTATATCTTCAAGGATGAATTTTCTACAAGGATGAATTTTTTACAATACAAAAAAAACCCCACAAATTTTAAAGGGAAAAACAGTTAAATAAACGGAAAGTCCCTATAACAAGCTAAGAAGTATAGATACCCTTGAAAGCTACAAGGTAGCATATCTCTGAATTTTTCTGGAAAGTATGTGTTACACCAAAATTATGGAGATGGATCAGATCCAATGTTTTCTGTTAAGTTGTCAAAGAAATAATTTGCAGGGCTTAAATCTATACCTTTGGTCTTTGGGAGGAAAATACAATTAGAGAATCAGAATTTATGTGAATAACAGGAGTACTCTTTCCAGAGCACTTGGGTTTCTCTGGCTTATTGGTACAGAATCCGCTTACAATGTAGGTAGACCCAGGTTCAGTCCCTGGGTGGGGATCTCCTGGAGTATGAAATGGCAACACACTCTGGTATTCTTGCTTGGAAATCCCATGGATGATGCAATCAATGGGGCACAAAGAGTCAGGCACGACTGAGCAACTAATTCTTTGACTCACCAGAATGATGAGTCCATTTGGAAAATATTCATTTAGAATATACAAAGCTTCCATTTCAATGGCATAAAGATACTTATCTAATCTTTAAATCTCTACACTTATGCCCTAAATAACAGCACCTGTTTGGTCACTGTATTACCTTTAACAACTAATAATTAAGACAAAAATACAACAAAGTTTCCTATAGACAAAGCTATGGTTTTTCCAGTAATCATGCATGGATGTGAGAGTTGGACCATAAAGAAGGCTAAGTGCTGAAGAATTGACACTTTTGAACTACTGTGCTGGAAACTCTTGAGAGTCCCTTGGACAGCATGGAGATCAAATCAGTCATCCTAAAGGAAATCAATCCTGAATATTCATTGGAAGGACTGATGCTGAAGCTGAAGCTGAAGCTCCAGTACTTTGGCCACCTGATGCAAAGAGCTGACTCAATGGAAAAGATCCATATGCTGGGAAAAATTGAAGGCAGAGGAGAAGGGAGAAGCAGAGGATGAGATGGCTAAATGGCATCACTGACTCAATAGACATGAGTTTGAGCAAACTCGGAGCTAGTGATGGACAGAGAAGACTGGCATACTACACTTTGTGGGGTTGCAAATAGTTGTACATGACTTAGCAACTAAACAACAAAAGACAAAAATAGATATAATAAAAAATAAAAGAGAGAAGTTAATCTGACTACTTCCTGTTCTTTCCTTTAAATAGGTTCAATGAGCACACTCCACAATTTAGGGGGGAAAAAAAGACTATATTTTGAGAGTAGTACTTCCTCCCATGCACATGGTTGGTTCAATTTTACAAAGCAGTTATGCTTTTCTATTTTATTTACCGTTAGAAAAATCCTGCAACTGATATAAAGATGTATTAATAATGAGGATAATGGGGCAGAGATAAACATTGTTTGCTATAACCTGAGTTTTTTATATTCCTGTTTTCAAAACTATTCAGCAGGGCTTCCCTCGTGGCTCAGTGGTAAAGGACCTGCCTGTCAACACAGCGGAGATGGGTTTGATCCCTGGTAGGACGATCCCACATGCTGTGGCACAGCTAAACCTGTGCACTACAACTACTGTGAAAGCAAATATTGTAAGTACTTTCAAATATTTATAATTTTCACACATTTA
This sequence comes from Odocoileus virginianus, assembly GCF_023699985.2. NCBI lineage: Eukaryota > Metazoa > Chordata > Mammalia > Artiodactyla > Cervidae > Odocoileus > Odocoileus virginianus. The sequence goes on along the minus strand of NW_027224516.1, from coordinate 11,310 downwards.
AAATAGTCTGTGTTGAAATTAGTAATATTAAGCTCTTTTTAAAATCATATCTGCCTGAGTTTCTCCTCCTCTCTCTTTTTTCACCTCTATTTTGCCACCCATGACACTATTATCAAGAGTGCTCTAGTTACGTTTTTTAGTCTAACTCACAGTTTTAATGGCCTGTGGTAACTGGAAAACATAATTCTCAACATCTCGGTTAAAAATTCTTTGAAAACTTATATGTACATCTTACAAATATAAATGGCATTAAATATTTTTGATAAAATCAGTCGTTGCTTTAGAGTTAAAGCCTTTCTTTTTCCACTGAAAATATCTGAACTTTTAATAGAAATTCAATTGAAGATTAGCTCTGTTTCCATAATCAGGTGGTTATAGAGCTTGAGATATGTCAAGACTCATGTCTAATGGCTATGAGAATGACCTTGATAGCTTTCCATTTAATTTTTACTGCACCCAGTATTTCCTGTGGTTAGAAATATTGTTTGTTTGATACTTATCAAAGTAGTAACAAAATTTATCCTCCACAGCTCTTTCACTTTTAACTCCTTTTCCGATATGGAATACTTAGCAATTTGTATTAAATTATTATCAGCTATACCTCAATACAAAATAAAAAGTTTAAAGTTGGGGGGAAAATTATTGGAGACATTGCTGAACTAGTTTTAAAATAACCATGAATATTTTGCTCTCTGTCGGAGAAATATCACACATAAACATTAAGTAAACTTCAGGAAGGCAAGGAACTAGACATCCTTCTGAAAACGGTTTTCTCACGGGACACTGATATTCTCTTTTTCTTTTTTTTTTAATGTCCAGTTTGAAATTCTGGGTCATTAGTAGTCAAGGTAAGTAGTAACCATTTCTTGAAAGTCTAGGTTACTTTTCTTTTCTCAAGAAATATAACTGACATAAACTCCACCTTAGGTTTCACTGGCTCAATAATGTCAAACTGCTTTCCTCTGGATTGGAACAAACCAGAATAAACTAGGTAAGAGAGGAAATATAGACGTTTATCCTAATGATTTTGATTCACAAGGATATTGATATTCATATATGTTTATACTTTGCTGTGTACAGGTATAAGAAAAAAAGCTTTACTTGCAATTTAGTAGGAATTATTGATCCAAAACCAGAGGTGCCATTTATGGTAAATTGATAAATATAGTAAATATTCAGTAGAATCTTGGAATTCCAAGAATTTCCTCTTCTCCCTCACCAAGAAAAGCAAACCACACAACAAAAATATCAATCAGTGAAAGTACAAAGGTCACCTCTTCAAGTGACACTGTTACCTGGAATACTACTCACTGAAATGTTTATAGGAGAAAAGTTTGCCCTCTTCTGGGTCCATTTAAAATAGTGTAGTGGACTGATTTTGAACTGTTGTCACATTTACTAAAAGTTTTAAGTACCCACATCTACAATTTTATGGTCCTTTAAGATGAAATGGTAGGAGAATAGCGTATACTGAAGCCAAGAAAAGGACAACAGAGAGTGGAAGTGAGTTACTGAAATTCAGTTTCAGTCTAGAAACTATCTCAACTGGTCATAAAGACATAGATAAGTCTCTAAGAATAGCTTGGTAAGTAATTCTATTTTGAGATTACAAATGAAGAAGACAGATAAGTCATGTAGATGATGGACTCATGCATCTCAAGTGAATATAAATGTCCCAAGGGAAGCCGCCTTTGTCTGCTGTGCCATAATAAACCCCAACTCTTCTCCCTCCTATGTCTTTCCAATCCAATATATCACAAATGTAAGGACAAGGTACATTATCTGATTATAGTACACACAGTGGTTTTCTACTACCCAATGCTATATCAGTATATCTCTCTTGAGTTTCATTTATAAAATAATCTTTTTGTCTTGCTATAGATGACTTTCTCCCATGAACTTCAGAGTCCTCACCTATTCAATATCAGACTTTATCTGCATAATTTTTAAACAGTTTTGTTTTTTGCTAGAATGAGCATAATTCCTGTTGAATGTGTCTCTTAAGTTATTTCATACAGGTTTTTTTGGGGGGTGGGATATTCTTTCAACAGATTATTCTAAAAAGGTTTATATGATTGTCAAGTTCTCACTGTAATATGATTATTCAATGTGTTAAATTACTGAATGAATGAAAATAATGTTATTTGTAGAATGATGAGTGTAAACACAGACCAATCTAAATAAGAAATATATGTACAGTGACTCATTTTAACTAGCTAAGAAATTAAGATAGCTTTCAAAACTGCTTTTGTTGTCATCTGACTCCTACTGGGTGAAGATCCAAAGCTGAAACAGTGAGAGAAAGTACAGGTACAGAAGTCAGAATTTTCATTCCTACCTGACCCAAGGAAAGATTCTCTCAGAGATATTAGTAGCCCAAGTGATGAGTTTGCTAAGAATGATTTATACCCCCCTTATAATTTAGAGCTTTTATCCCTAAAGCATTTCTCAGCACACTCTGAAAAAATAATTGCAATGTTATTGCAAGAGAAAAATTCTGAGAAACAGTAATTTATGTGGGTTTATATTCATTAGAGTTGGGATTTTCACAATGACATTTCATCAATTTGAATTATTTTGAACTGATGGCTTTGGATTGTCAAGAGATTTTTGCATTATGGATCACCACTTTTTTCAATTGGGTCAATAAAACAATTAATAAAGATATAAAATGATTACATATTTCATACACTATGATGTTTCTGTGTTACCATTTCAGTCTGAATGGTGTTTCTGTAAGTGCTTTCCCCTAAATTACTATTGAGTGAATGCTTGTTAAAAAGACTTTAATATCCAGAATAAAGTGATTAAATTATAAGACACAGGGAGAAAAATCACTTGGACAAGATATCATAATGAGTTGTCACAGTCAGTATAAAATGTGAGGTACAGGTGTTGGAAAATAATATTTTATAGAAACCTGGTGAGCATATAATTTAGCAATGCTATTTATTTGACCACAAATGAAAATATGCAGGATAAAGGTGAAGATAGCATGACTTCATTTTCTTCTTATTTACCAAGTATTCAATTATTATCCTATTCAAGAGATACAAAGATAAAAATGGTATAAACCATGTACTTAAGTAGCTCTTAGTCTAACTGGAAAATCTGGAGACAGGTGAATCTTTCTGTAGAACATATCATCCAAAGGATATATTGGAATCAAAGCTCTTACTATGGTTTAGAAAGACATATACAATGGAATATTATTCAGTCAAAATAAAAGAGGGTAACTGCCATTTGCTACAACATAAATGAGTCTTGAGGATATTATATTAAGCATGACAAGTCAGACAAACAGAAAGAAATGTATTAAATACAGTATGATCTTTTTGTGGAATCTATAACTTCAGACTCACAGAAGTATAGAATGGGACTATGATTATCAGGACCTGGAGGTTAGAGAAATGTGAAGAAGTTGGCCAAAGGAACAAACTTCCAGTTATAAGACAAATTCTGGGAATCTAATATACAGCATGGTGACAGCACTTAACTAGATGATATACATGTGAAAGTGCTAAGAGAGTAGATGTTAAAAGTTTTTGCCACCAAACAATAACAACAAAAAATTGTACTTGTATGAGATGATAGACGTGACAACTAATGTTATTATGATAATCATTTTGTAATACACGCATATATCAAAGCACCACATCTTAAGCTTCAAATACATATCAATAAAGCCACATAAACATAGTCCTAATAAATCTTCCAAGTTAAAATCATAAGGTATATCATCTCTGACAACAGAAATAAATAAAACACATGTGATAGAAATATCTCTTTAAATTACAAATATATGTAAATTAAGCACTATTTTCTAAATAGCACACAAGTTAACAAAGCCACAGAAAAATAAGAAAATATTGCAAACTCAGGGATAAAATATATCAAAGTGAATGACTTTCAGCTCAAGCAATACATATGTGAAATATAAAAATATTTTATATAAGAAAAGGAACAAGACAAATCAATATTTCAAATTATCATTAAAAATTTCTAGAAAAGAAAATAAAAGGTAACCCCAAGTAATCTAAATTTTTCAGATATAATGATACAAAAAGCATTTTTTCTTTCCCTAGACCTGAGTATGTGGATTCACACTTGCAGATCTGAGGGAGAAAGTAGGTCCCTACAGATCAGAGGCCTCAAACCAGATCCACAAACAGCTATCTGAGAAAAGAAGGATGATTATATTCTTCTTTCTTCTCATTCCAGACTGACCATCAAACAAGTGCATTCGTAAGAACCAGAAAAACATTATCATGACCCATACTTCACAGTTTTACTTAGTAAGTTAGGGGAAAAGTACAGAAGGTGGGTCACCTTAAAGATTCTTAGCCCCTCAAAATAGATGGTAATAAAAAGAGAATAAATTCATGAGGCCACCATCACCCTAATTCCAAAACCAGACAAAGATGCCACAAAAAAAGAAAACTACAGGCCAATATCACTGATGAACATAGATGCAAAAATCTTTAACAAAATTCTAGCAAACAGAATCCAACAACATATTAAAAAGATCATACATCATGACCAAGTGGGCTTTATCCCAGGAATGCAAGGATTCTTTAATATCTGCAAATCAATCAATGTAATACACCACATTAACAAATTGAAAGATAAAAACCATATGATTATCTCAATAGATGCAGAGAAAGCCTTTGACAAAATTTAACACCCATTTATGATTAAAACTCTCCAGAAAGCAGGAATAGAAGGAACATACCTCAACATAATAAAAGCTATATATGACAAACCCACAGCAAGCATTATCCTCAATGGTGAAAAATTGAAAGCATTTCCCCTACAAATCAGGAACAAGACAAGGGTGCCCACTCTCACCACTACTATTCAACATAGTTTTGGAAGTTTTGGCCACAGCAATCAGAGCAGAAAAAAAAGTAAAAGGAATCCAGATAGGAAAAGAAGTGAAGCTCTCGCTGTTTGCAGATGACATGATCCTCTACGTAGAAAACCCTAAAGACTCTACCAGAAAATTACTAGAGCTAATCAACGAATATAGTAAAGCTGCAGGATATAAAATTAACACACAGAAATCCTGTGCATTCCTATACACTAACAATGAGAAAACAGAAAGAGAAATTAATGAAACAATACCATTGCAACAAAAAGAATAAAATACTTAGGAGTATATCTACCTAAGGAAACAAAAGACCTATACATAGAAAACTATAAAACACTAATGAAAGGAATCAAAGAGGACACAAACAGATGGAGAAACATACTGTGTTCATGGATTGGAAGAATCAGTATTGTCAAAATGGCTATTCTACCCAAAGCAATCTATAGATTCGATGCAATCCCTATCAAGCTACCAACAGTATTTTTTCACAGAACTAGAACAAATAATTTCTCAATTTGTATGGAAATACAAAAAACCTCGAATAGTCAAAGTAACCTTGAGAAAGAAGAATGGAACTGGAGGAATCAACCTGCCTGACTTCAGGCTCTACTACAAAGCCACAGTCATCAAGACAGTATGGTACTGGCACAAAGACAAAAATATAGATCAATGGAACAGAATAGAAAGCCCAGAGATAAATCCATGAACCTATGGACACCTTATCTTCGACAAAGGAGGCAAGGATATACAATGGAAAAAAGACAACCTCTTTAACAAGTGGTGCTGGGAAAACTGGTCAACCACTTGTAAAAGAATGAAACTAGAACACTTTCTAACACCATACACAAAAATAAACTCAAAATGGATTAAAGATCTAAATGTAAGACCAGAAACTATCAAACTCCTAGAGGAGAACATAGGCAAAACACTCTCCGACATAAATCACAGCAGGATCCTCTATGACCCACCTCCCAGAATATTGGAAATAAAAGCAAAAGTAAACAAATGGGACCTACTGAAACTTAAAAGCTTTTGCACAATGAAGGAAACTATTAGCAAGGTGAAAAGACAGCCCTCAGATTGGGAGAAAATAATAGCAAACGAAGCAACAGACAAAGGGCTAATCTCAAAAATATACAAGCAACTCCTCCAGCTCAATTCCAGAAAAATAAATGACCCAATCAAAAAATGGGCCAAAGAACTAAACAGACATTTCTCCAAGGAAGACATACAGATGGCACAAAAACACATGAAAAGATGCTCAACATCACTCATCATCAGAGAAATGCAAATCAAAACCACAATGAGGTACCATTACATGCCAGGCAGGATGGCTGCTATCCAAAAGTCTAAAAGCAATAAATGCTGGAGAGGGTGTGGAGAAAAGGGAACCCTCTTACACTGTTGGTGGGAATGCACACTAATACAGCCACTATGGAGAACAGTGTGGAGGTTTCTTAAAAAACTGGAAATAGAACTGCCATATGACCCAGCAATCCCACTTCTGGGTATACACACCGAGGAAACCAGATCTGAAAGAGACACGTGCACCCCAATGTTCATTGCAGCACTGTTTATAGTAACCAGGACATGGAAGCAACCTAGATACCCATCAGCAGATGAATGGATAAGGAAGCTGTGGTACATATACACCATGGAATATTACTCAGCCATTAAAAAGAATTCATTTGAATCAGTTCTAAGGAGATGGATGAAACTGGAGCCTATTATACAGAGTGAAGTAAGCCAGAAAGATAAAGAATAAAGATAAAGAAAGATAAAAATAAAGATAAAGATAGAGAATGTTAGGATGGTTCATAAAGAAAAATAATAAGTTTCACAGAGTTCATATTTAAGTTGCTAAACACAAATCTATCTGTATAGAAATATTATTAATGCAATATCTATAATTTATTAGTTTGTCTTCATTTCTAAACTAGTGCTGAATTTCCTATTCCTTACACGTAAATGTTTTTATACCTTTCCCTTTCTCTTATGTATCATATCTTTAAAACTTGCTCAAATCTTTGTCTCATTTCAAAGTGAGTCAGAAAAGCTTACATTAGTTATGTTTTAGAAATACAGTAAATATATCTTTTTTGACCTATAGCTCCCTACCTTAGTATTTGAAGTACTTAATAGACTTTTGTTGAATGCACTAATAATAATTCTTGATAATAGATAATGATTCTTATCCATGAGGTACTTCATTCCCTCTTTGTAAATGGGATAATATCAGTTCTGTTTTCTTCTCAAGTCATTGTGGACATCAAACTAGTCCAAAATATATTTATTAATACACAACACATTGTGCGTTTAGGCACCGCTAATGCCAAAATGAACCAAGTTCAAAACCCCTGCCATTCTGGCGTCCACCTTCTAGTGAACACAGAAACCTAATAATGAAATAAGCCAATCATGTTTCAGATGACACTGATAAAGAGGGAAGACAGAAAATGGAGTCAGAGGAAAGGGTGTTCAAATTTTAAACAGGAACATTAGCAATAGCACTGAAATATATGCATTACCATATGAAAATAGATGACCAGTGCAAGTTCGATGCATGAAGCAGGGCACCCAAAGCTGGTGCTCTGGGACAACCCAGAGGGATGGGGTGGGGAGGGAGAGGGAGGGGCTCAGGATTGGGGGGGGACACATGTATGGCTGATTCATGTTGATGTATGGCAAAAACCATCACAATATTGTAAAGTGATTATCCTCCAATTAAAATAAATAATTTTTAAAGCAAAAAAATTTGCTTTCAAGAAAAAAACAATGAATTCATATAAAGGTGATGTAATAAATGATATAAACGTGATGTGTTTAACAACAAACTGATAGAGAAAGAGAAAAAGCCATAAAGCTATTTGAAGAAGGATATTCTACAGTAGGAAGGTTAAGGACCAGAAGCAAAGCAAGTTCTGAAACTTGCAGGCATATGTGCATGCATAGAACTCACAGAGGATATCAGAAAATTATAGCTGAGATGTCCCCTGAAGCACAAATGTTTCACTGTATTGAGAGACTGATTCATCTGTACCTATGAGATTCTTAACAAGATACCAATGCTAGTGGTAAAGCATCTGCCTGCCAATGCAGAAGATGTAAGAGAGGCAGGCTCAATCCCTGGGTTGAGAAGATCCCCTAGAGGAGGGCCTGGCAACCCACTGCAGTATGCTTGCCTGGAGAATCCCATGGACAGAGGAACCTAGTGGGCTACAGTCCATAGTGTTGCATGGAGTCAGACATGACTGAAGCGACCTGGCACAAACCAAGATATCACAATGTTTACTGGAGAAAAGCAGTTGCGTTGGTGGTTATTTGCAGCTTCTCTGCAAGAAATGTCTAGCCAATAAATAAGCTGAAAGCAGGATATCTATTTGTATGCCAGGAGCAAGGCGGCTTAAGAGATCTTTCCTATTGTTCAGCACCCAAGAAACCCCAGAGAGAATAGGTAGTAGTTACTAGAAGAGAAAATAATAGAAAAAGATCAGGATGTAGGGGTTTCACATTTATAAAGACACAGTAAGAAACTGGATTTGAGAAGTTCATTTGCAGAAAGACTCGTTGATGACATTTTACGTATAATGATAGTCTGTGGGATCTGAAATGGTGTTGACTCACAATCCCAGTGGATCCAGACATATCCCAACTGAAAAGGAGCAGAAGAACTAAGTGGTGAGATGCAAAAATGTCTACAGACATTAAAGAAGTCATATCACAACTGACCTAGCAGTCCGAGTCAGACCAGGGTGACATATGAACATCTTCTGGAAGAGGTATTTGTGGTTTTACTAGTTCACAACCAAGGAGAATTTCTGTGTGATGGAGGAAGAACCAGGAATGGAGTAACTCAAGGACAGTAGAAAGCTACAAATTTTTAAACCTGGAACTAGGGCATGGTACAATATAGACTGAATCCAGTGCTAAAGAAAGTGTACAGCATCACTTTTCAAAAATTATTAAGACAGAGCAGAAGATTGCACCTAATTTGAAGGGCTTCTGAAAATAGAGCCCCGTCAACTGCACAAGCTGCATGTCCACGAAATCAGTCATTCCTGCAACAGAGACCAGCAGAGCTGACAATGCGGGTACATGGAGGGAGAAGGAAAGCATCCTCACCTCTGCAAAAAGAAGTAGATGGAAAAGAAAAGAAGACAGAGAAAGAAGCTGAAAGCTAGGGTTCAGCTCTTGGGTGATTATCCTGGAGGGTCACCCAGCTTAATGGGCTAGTGTTCTAGATGAATTTTGTGGGCCAGTCAACTACAAGTGCAAGAGAAGAGATTTTGTTTCAGGAGGAAAAAAAAAATATGCAGAGGTAAAAGTAAGAGAAACTTTTAGCAGAATTCTTGGTAAGATGGCCCTTAAGCTGCTGCTGCTTCTTTTTCTTTTCCGAATTCCATAGAAAACTATGAATACCTGTTGGATCTATATATTCTCAACCAAGATCAATGTGCAATCACAAAATCTTAAAAACAGCAATAAAAAATCTATGGAACAATATATAAAGGGGTAAGATTTCACCAGGCTACAAAGAATAAGAGCTCTTGTATTAGGCTGTGCTATGTTCCACATCTGAAAATGTACCCGTATTTGTGAGTGGTCTGCTGACTGTTTGCCTTCCTGATTCTTTTGCATCTGTGCCAAGGCTATCAAATTGAGCTTATAGGGAGCTTATTGTGCCACGGAGCTCAACAGAAATTTCAATAGATTTGTCATCTAGGAAATCAATTGAGGTTCAAATTCTGCTACTGAAAACGTAAAGGTTTGCATGTGCGTATTTTGAGCAAACATGGTAAAATTTTATGAGCCTCAGTCTGAGTTTTTACTACAGTCTCTTCTTGACTAAGAAATAAAAAGAAAGTAGATACACAAATACTTCTTGTTTGGATATGCATCTGTTTTCTGAACCTCTGATGAAGGAAATTCACTGATGATTCGCTAAGCTGAGAAGCACAGCTGAATTTCTAGCAGAATATGGGAGTTAGGAGCCAGTGCTTAAAGCCAATCCCTAGAGGACTTAGGAGCAGCAGAAAGGAGTGTGTCTTTGAAATGTGGCCCTCTGGGAATTCACCAGAATGTGCTTGGACTTAGAAAGCTAATCATATGCCTCAGTCATACTTTTCATATTTTCTAATTTACTATTTGCCCTAAGAGTACAGTGGATGGCACACACACACACACACACACACAAAATCATGTTTGTATTTTGAAGAAGGTCTGATTTTTTTTCTTTTATACTGAAACAGCCTCTTCTCCTAAAATTTAGAGTTCTTAACAATGTTCTTCCTGATGGACATTGAAGTCTTGGGCAGAATTAGGCATAAGCAGGACTGTGAAACAGACAAGATGATTGGAAATCAGTTTTTGAGGACTTCTTATGTGTAGAGTACTTTCCTGTAGGCAATTTAATTTATCCTTCAAAATAACACTAAGAGGCAAAGACTCCCTCCTCTCCTATCAGCTGAAGAACCAGACCCTCCACTAAAGGAACAGTAAACAATGTGCCCCATAGCTAGGAAGTGGCAGAGTGTGACTTGAATTCCTGCCTCCACATTCCCAATTGATAAAGTTTTCAATTGTAGTTAGTTTCCATTTAAAGTCAATGTGATGCTTTTGAACTGTGGTACTGGAGAAGACTCTTGAGAGTCCGTTGGACTGCAAGGAGATCCAACCAGTCCATCCTAAAGGAAATCAGTCCTGAATATTCATTGAAAGGACTGATGCTGAAGCTCCAATACTTTGACCACCTGATGCAAAGAATTGGAAAACACCCTTGTGCTGGGAAAGATTGAAGGCAGGAGAAGGGGACGCCAGAGGATGAGATGGTTGGATGGCATTACCGACTCAGTAGAGATGGGTTTTAGCAAGCTCCAGGAGTTGGTGATGGACAGGAAAGCCTGGCATACTGCAGTCCATGGGGTCGCAAAGAGTCGGACACAACTGAGCGACTGAACTGAACTGAACTCACAGCTTGTCATCTTTCCTTCACCACTTTTCCAACTTTCCCTTAGTTTCTTCCAGTCAGTGCTTGTACTGTTCTCATCTTATTCAAGTTGATCCTGACAATAGAGAAAGCTTACGTGGACGTCTTCTCGAACAATGCTTTTTTGCCCCCACAGAACTTGGGGTGACCTCCATTCTCCACACCATCTTACTGCTCAGGCCCGCCCTTGGCTAGTACACTACTTCCTCACCTACTAATATTTCTATTGCTACCCCTAGACTGCAAACCCTTATGAGCACAGACTGTGAACTCAACAGCTAGCACAGTCCCTGGAAATAACAGATGAACAAACGTGTTGAATAGTTTGAGAGTGCGATATGTATCTAATCCAGTGATTATACAGCAAATCCTGGTTATCCCCTCTCAGATAACTTTGTATTTCATTGAACACATATCCTTACCCCTTAAAACCAAAACACTAGCGAGGTGAATC
>NW_027224515.1:0-18458 GCF_023699985.2 Odocoileus virginianus | reverse complement strand
CAAAAGGGTGAGATATCGAAAGAGTGGGTGTGATGTCACAGAAACGTGGATACGATGTCAAATATAGTGGGTGTGATGTCATAAAAATGGTGGTTTGATCTCATAAAGTGATGTGATGTCTTGGAGAGTGCAAAAGATGCCAGACATATGCCGAGGTGATGTCATCCCAAGAGTGGGGTATTTGTCAACCAGTGGGGAGATATAAAGATTGTGTTTTGAGTCACATGTAAAAGGAATGCTGCCCCTACATCCCAATGTGGTTTTTTTTTTTTTTTTTTTTTTTTTTTTTTTATTTGTTGGAGGATAATTATTTACAAAATTGCAGTGGTTTTTTCTCCCTTGAAATGAATTACCAGGGATTTACTGTTTTCCCCATCCCGGCCCCCCCTCCCACCCCCCCTCTCCCCCCACCCCTCTGGGTCTTCCCATGCACCGGGGCCTGAGATTGTCCCATCATCCAACCGGGGCTGGTGACCTGTTTCCCCCTAATATCATTTTTTATGCTTTTCCTTTTTAAACACCCCGCCCTCGCCTTCCCCCCACAGAGTCCACAATCGTTCTATACACTGATCTCTTTTTTTTTTTTTTTTGCATAAAGGTTATCGTTACCATCTTTCTAGTTTCCATATATATGTGTTAGTATACTGTAATGGTCTTTATTTTTTGGGCTTACTTCGCTCTGTAAAGGGGTTCCCAGTTTCCCCATCTCTTTAGAATGTTTAAAATGAATTCTTTTTGATGGCTGAGTAATATTCCATGGTGTATATGTACCACAGCTTCCTCATCCATTCGTCTGCTGATGGGCATCTAGGTTGCTTCCATGACCTGGCTATTATAAACAGTGCTGCGATGAACATTGGGGTGCACGTGTCTCTTTCAGATCTGGTTTCCTCAGTGTGTATGCCTAGAAGTGGTATTGCTGGGTCATATGGCAGATCTATTTCCAGCTTTTTAAGGAATCTCCACACTGTTTTCCATAGTGGCTGTACTAATTTGCATTCCCACCAACAGTGTAAGAGGGTTCCCTTTTCTCCACACCCTCTCCAGCATTTATTGCTTGTAGACTTTTGGATAGCAGCCATCCTGACTGGTGTATAATGGTACCTCATTGTGGTTTTGATTTGCATTTCTCTGATAATGAGTGATGTTGAGCATCTTTTCATGTGTTTTTTTGCCATCCGTATGTCTTCCTTGGAGAAATGTCTGTTTAGTTCTTTGGCCCATTTTTTGATTGGGTCATTTATTTTTCTGGAGTTGAGCTGGAGGAGTTGCTTGTATATATTTGAGATTAATCCTTTGTCTGTTGCTTCATTTGCTATTATTTTCTCCCAATCTGAGGGCTGTCTTTTCACCTTGCTTATAGTATCCTTTGTTGTGCAAAAGCTTTTAAGTTTCATTAGGTCCCATTTGTTTATTTTTGCTTTTGTTTCTAAAATTCTGGGGTGTGGGTCATAGAGGATCCTGCTGTGATTTATGTCAGAGAGTGTTTTGCCTATGTTCTCCTCCAGGAGTTTTATAGTTTCTGGTCTTACATTTAGATCTTTAATCCATTTTGAGTTTATTTTTGTGTATGGTGTTAGAAAGTGTTCTGGTCTCATTCTTTTACAGGTGGTTGACCAGTTTTCCCAGCACCACTTGTTAAAGAGGTTGTCTTTTTTCCATTGTATATCCTTGCCTCCTTTGTCGAAGATAAGGTGACCATAGGTTCGCGGATTTATCTCTGGGCTTTCTATTCTGTTCCATTGATCTATATTTCTGTCTTTGTGCCAGTACCATACTGTCTTGATGACTGTGGCTTTGTAGTATAGTCCGAAGTCAGGCAGGTTGATTCCTCCAGTTCCATTCTTCTTTCTCAGGGTTACTTTGGCTATTCGAGGTTTTTTGTATTTCCATACAAACTGTGAAATTATTTGTTCTAGTTCTGTAAAAAATACCTTTGGTAGTTTGATAGGGATTGCATTGAATTTATAGATTGCTTTGGGTAGAATAGCCATTTTGACAATATTGATTCTTCCAATCCATGAACACGGTATATTTCTCCATCTGTTTGTGTCCTCTTTGATTTCTTTCATCAGTGTTTTATAGTTTTCTATGTATAGGTCTTTTGTTTCTTTAGGTAGATATATTCCCAAGTATTTTATTCTTTTGGTTGCAATGGTGAATGGTATCGATTCCTTAATTTCTCTTTCTGTTTTCTCATTGTTAGTGTATAGGAATGCAAGAGATTTCTGTGTGTTAATTTTATATCCTGCAACTTTACTGTATTCGTTGATTAGCTCTAGTAATTTTCTGGTGGAGTCTTTAGGGTTTTCTATGTAGAGGATCATGTCATCTGCAAACAGCGAGAGTTTCACTTCTTCTTTTCCTATCTGGATTCCTTTTACTTCTTCTTCTGCCCTGATTGCTGTGGCCAGCACTTCCAAAACTATGTTGAATAGTAGTGGTGAGAGTGGGCACCCTTGTCTTGTTCCTGATTTCAGGGGAAATGCTTTCAATTTTTTCACCATTGAGGGTGATGCTTGCTGTGGGCTTGTCGTATATAGCTTTTATTATGTTGAGGTATGTTCCTTCTATTCCTGCTTTCTGGAGAGTTTTAATCATAAATGGATGTTGAATTTTGTCAAAGGCTTTTTCTGCATCTATTGAGATAATCATATGGTTTTTATCTTTCAATTTGTTAATGTGGTGTATTACATTGATTGATTTGCGGATATTAAAGAATCCTTGCATTCCTGGGATAAAGCCCACTTGGTCATGGTGTATGATTTTTTTAATATGTTGTTGGATTCTGTTTGCTAGAATTTTGTTAAGGATTTTTGCATCTATGTTCATCAGTGATATTGGCCTGTAGTTCTCTTTTTTGGTGGCATCTTTGTCTGGTTTTGGAATTAGGGTGATGGTGGCCTCATAGAATGAGTTTGGAAGTTTACCTTCTTCTGCAATTTTCTGGAAGAGTTTGAGTAAGATAGGTGTTAGCTCTTGCCTGAATTTTTGGTAGAATTCAGCTGTGAAGCCATCTGGTCCTGGGCTTTTGTTTGCTGGAAGATTTCTGATTACAGTTTCGATTTCCTTGCTTGTGATGGGTTTGTTAAGATCTTCTAATTCTTCCTGATTCAGTTTTGGAAAGTTATACTTCTCTAAGAACTTGTCCATTTCTTCCAAGTTGTCCATTTTATTGGCATAGAGCTGCTGGTAGTAGTCTCTTATGATCCTTTGTATTTCAGTGTTGTCTGTTGTGATCTCTCCATTTTCGTTTCTAATTTTGTTAATTTGGTTCTTCTCCCTTTGTTTCTTAATGAGTCTTGCTAATGGTTTGTCAATTTTGTTTATTTTTTCAAAAAACCAGCTTTTAGCTTTGTTGATTTTTGCTATGGTCTCTTTAGTTTCTTTTGCATTTATTTCTGCCCTAATTTTTAAGATTTCTTTGCCTTCTACTAACCCTGGGGTTCTTCATTTCTTCCTTCTCTAGTTGCTTTAGGTGTAGAGTTAGGTTATTTATTTGACTTTTTTCTTGTTTCTTGAGGTAGGCCTGTAATGCTATGAATCTTCCCCTTAGCACTGCTTTTACAGTGTCCCATAGGTTTTGGGTTGTTGTGTTTTCATTTTCATTCATTTCTATGCATGTTTTGATTTCTTTTTTGATTTCTTCTATGATTTGTTGGTTATTCAGAAGCGTGTTGTTTAGCCTCCATATGTTTGAATTTTTAATAATTTTTTTCCTGTAATTGAGATCTAATCTTACTGCACTGTGGTCAGAAAAGATGACTGGAATGATTTCAATTTTTTTGAATTTACCAAGACTAGATTTATGGCCCAGGATATGATCTATTCTGGAGAAGGTTCCGTGTGCACTTGAGAAAAAGGTGAAGTTGATTGTTTTGGGGTGAAACGTCCTATAGATGTCAATAAGGTCTAGCTGGTCCATTGGTGTCCTTTAAAGTTTGTGTTTCCTTGTTCATTTTCTGTTTAGTTGATCTATCCATAGTTGTGAGTGGGGTATTAAAGTCTCCTACTATTATTGTGTTGCTATTAATTTCCTCTTTCATACTCGTTAGCGTTTGCCTTACATATTGCGGTGCTCCTGTGTTGGGTGCATATATATTTATAATTGTTATATCTTCTTCTTGGATTGATCCTTTGATCATTATGTAGTGTCCATCTTTGTCTCTTTTCACAGCCTTTATTTGAAAGTCTATTTTATCTGATATGAGTATTGCGACTCCTGCTTTCTTTTGGTCTCCGTTTGCGTGGAATATTTTTTTCCAGCCCTTCACTTTTAGTCTGTATGTGTCCCTTGCTTTGAGGTGGGTCTCTTGTAGACAGCATATATAGGGGTCTTGCTTTTGTATCCATTCAGCCAACCTTTGTCTTTTGGTTGGGGCATTCAACCCATTTACATTTAAGGTAATTATTGATAGGTATGGTCCCGTTGCCATTTATTTTGTTGTTTGGGGTTCACGTTTACACCGCCTTTCTGTGTTTCCTGTCTAGAGAAGATCCTTTAGTATTTGTTGAAGAGCTGGTTTGGTGGTGCTGAATTCTCTCAGCTTTTGCTTGTCTGTAAAGCTTTTGAGTTCTCCTTCATATCTGAATGAGATCCTTGCTGGGTAGAGTAATCTAGGTTGTAGGTTATTCTCTTTCATTACTTTAAGTATGTCCTGCCATTCCCTTCTGGCCTGAAGGGTTTCTATTGATAGATCAGCTGTTATCCTTATGGGAATCCCTTTGTGTGTTATTTGTTGTTTCTCCCTTGCTGCTTTTAATATTTGTTCTTTGTGCTTGATCTTTGTTAATTTGATTAATATGTGTCTTGGGGTGTTTCGCCTTGGGTTTATCCTGTTTGGGACTCTCTGGGTTTCTTGGACTTGGGTGGCTACTTCCTTCCCCATTTTCGGGAAGTTTTCAGCTATTATCTCCTCGAGTATCTTTCTCATGGCCTTTCTTTTTGTCTTCTTCTTCTGGGACTCCTATGATTCGAATGTTGGGGCGTTTCACATTGTCCCAGAGGTCCCTGAGGTTGTCCTCATTTCTTTTGATTCTTTTTTCTTTTTTCCTCTCTGCTTCATTTATTTCCACCATTTTATCTTCTAACTCACTTATCCTATCTTCTGTCTCTGTTATTCTACTCATGGTTCCCTCCAGAGTGTTTTTGATCTCATTTATTTCATTATTAATTTGTAATTGACTTTTTTTTATTTCTTCTAGGTCCTTGTTAAACCTTTCTTGCATCTTCTCAATCTTTGTCTCCAGGCTATTTATTTGTAACTCCATTTTGTTTTCAAGATTTTGGATCATTTTTATTATAATTATTCTAAATTCTTTTTCAGGTAGATTCCCTATTTCCTCCTCTTTTGTTTGGCTTGGTGGGCTTTTTTCATGTTCCTTTAGCTGTTGGGTATTTCTCTGCCTTTTCATCTTGTTTAGATTGCTGTGTCTGGAGTGGGCTTTCTATATTCTTGTGGTCTGTGGTTCCTTTTTATTGTGGAGGTTTCACCCAGTGGGTGGGGTTGGACGATTGGTTTGTCAAGTTTTCCTAGTTAGGGAGGCTTGTGACAGCGTTCTGGTGCGTGGAATTGGATTTCTTCTCTCTGGAGTGCAGTGGAGTGTCCAGTAATGAGTTTTGCGATGGGTCTTTGTGTTAGGTGTGACTTTGGATAGCCTGTATGTTGACACTCAGGTCTATGTTCCTGTGTTGCTAAAGAATTTGTGTGGTATGTCTTGTACTAGAGCTTATTGGCTCTTGGGTGGTGGTTGGTTTTAGTGTAGGTAAGGAGGCTTTTGGATGGTCTCTTATTCCTTAATGTTCCGTGTAGTCAGGAGTTTTCTGGTTTTCTCAGGTTTTGGGCTTAAGTCTCCTGCCTCTGGATTTCAGTTTTATTCTTCCAATTGTCTCAAGACTTCTCCAACTATACAGCACTGATAATAAAACTTCTAGGTTAATGGTGAAAAGATTCCCCACTGTGAGAGACCACCAGAGAGATTCACATAGTTACATGAAGAATAGGAGAGGGAGGAAGGAGATAGAGGTAAGCAGGAGGAGAAAAAGGGGACTTAAGAGGAGAGAGACAGATCCACACAGTTATCTGTTCGCAGAGTGTTCTCTGTAGCCCAGACACCCACAAAGATTCACAGAATTGGACTGGGAAGAGAAGGGGAAAGGAGGAAATAGAGGTGTTCTGAGGTAGAAATCAGAGAGTCAAAAGTGGGAGAGTAATCACCACACTCCTAAATAGAAATGGGAACTGAATATTGGTTTCTTAAATGTCCAAAATTTATATCACATACTGAAAAACAAAGATTAAAAATCTAGTGTAGAGGTTAGACTCTTTGAAATACAATTTTTAAAAACAAAAACAAAAACACCCAAAAAAATTAGAAAAGTATATGAAGTTTGGTTTAAAAATAGGGTTTCTCTCTCTTTTTTTTTTTTTTTTGGCAAGGTTATAGTGAAATGAAAATGAAAATGAAGGAATAATAGAGGAGTATTAGAGGACTTTAAAAGGAAATAGAAGGCAAAAACAAGAAAAAGAAAAAAAAATTTTTTTTTCCTAATTAAAAAAATCGTAAAATATATGAAAATGAAAGTTGAGGAGTAATGGGGGAGTAATAGGGAATTTTAAAAGAAAATAAAAAAGAAAAAATAGAAAATATACAAAAGGAAAGAAAAAGAAATTTTTTTTTTTCCTGATTAAAAAAAATCGTAAAAATATATGAACGTGTAAGTTGAGGAGTAATGGGGGAGTAATAGGGAATTTTAAAAGAAAATAAAAGAGAAAAAAAAAATAAAATAAAGAAAAAGGAAAAAAAAAATTTTTTTCCTAATTAAAAAAATCGTATAACTATATGAAAATGAAAGTTAAGGAGTAATAGGGGAGTAATAGGGAATTTTAAAAGATAATAAAAGCGAAAAAATAAAAACTAAAAAAAAAAAAAGAAAAAAAAAAAACAAACAAACAAAAACATATATATCTAGGAATTCCTCTGGAGTTGTTGCGGTCAGTGTAGGTTCAGTTCAATTTCAGATAGCTCCTCTTTCCAGCTTACACTTCTAGATATCTATAGGCCCCTTCAGGTGTAGTCGGTGTTACCTTCAGGGATTTTAGTCTGTTGCACCGGTCCTTTCTGAAGCGGTTCCCTTTGTTTGTTTTGGCTTCTCTTCGGTGTCTAATTTCCGCCCTGACACAGGCGGGCGGAGGTGATCTCTTATTTAGGTTCGTTAGTTCAGTTCAGTCCTGCTACGGGGAGGGCGGGGCGCTGCAGACAGACACTGCTCCGTGTGGCTAGCACTCGCCGGCCACGCTGGGTTTGCCCCGCTCACGGGTGTCTGTGCTTTCGCCGTCTACACTGCTCAGGCTCCCGGCTGCTCTATAAGGAGCGGGCCCTGAGTTGAGTGCGGTTTCGGTTTTCGGTACTCCACAAGAGCGCGGATTCGGTTGCGCCTGCGTTTTGTGCCTTTCCTGGCCTGAGCGGCCCAGGCAGCCAGAGGCTTGGGCACACTCTCCACGGATGTGGCGCGCCTTTTCCCTCCGCGTCGAGCGGCCCAGGCAGCCAGAGGCTTGGGCGCACTCTCCCGGATGTGGCGCGCCTTTTCCCTCCGCGTCGAGCGGCCCAGGCAGCCAGAGGCTTGGGCGCAATCTCTCCGGTATGCCGCGGTTTTCCCCTCCGCGGCCCCAGCGCGCGCCGCCAGTCGGGTCTCAGGAAGTCTTTAGATAGGAACTAGGGGCCTGTATGCAGTGTGGGAGGGGGTGGCTTCTCAGGGGCTGAGTTTGCCCTTTTCCCCTTCCCCCTGCCTCCTACCTCCAGCGGGGACGGGCCGGCTCTTTTCAGGACTTTCTCAGTCCCTTTGTCTCACGAACCGCAGGCAGTGTGTTCCGGCCGGTTAATTTTGTCCCACCGTTTAAAGAAGCTCCCTCCGATTGCTCTCAGGGTCTTCAGGCCGGTCCTTCCCCTAAGCAATGCCGCCCGCTCCTCTCCGATTCGCCCCCGCTTGTAGCTGGCGGGTGCGGGCGTCTGGGGTACTTTTCTGCTGGGAGTTGCTTTTAGGCACGTAATCTGTGGGCCTTGTTTAGTATTTCCTCCCAGTTAGAATGCCAAAAACTTCCCCCAGTCCCGCCAGTGCGAGGGTTTCCTGGTGATTGGAAACTTCCTCTATTAAGACTCCCTTCCCGGGACGGGTGACCGTCCATAGCTCTTTTGTCTCCCTTTTTATCTTTTAAATTTTGTCCTACCTCCCTTTGAAGACAATGGGCTGCTTTTCTGGGCTCCTGATGTCCTCTGCTAGCGATCTGAAGTTGTTTTGTGAGATTTGCTCAGCGTTCAAATGTTCTTTCGATGAATTTGTAGGAGAGAAAGTGGTCTCTCCGTCCTATTCCTCCGCCATCTTGGCTCCTCCCCCCCAGATGTGGTTTCATATATAGAGGTTGTGATGTCATAAGTACAGAAGTGTGATGACATAAGCAGTGGATGTGATGTTATATATAGTGCATATGATGTCACACATATACTGGGTGTGATGTCATACAAAAGTGGATGTGATATCAGCGGAGAGATTGTGATGACAAAGAGTGCTTCCTATGTCTGACACAGTGGGTGTGATGTCATGCCTGAAGTGGATGTGGCATCATAAGTACTGTGGTTTGGTGTGATAGAGTGGATGTGATGTCATCTGAAGTGCAAACGATGTCATACATATGCCGAGTGTGGTGTCATCAAAACACAATGTTGTGATGTCATATATAATGGATGTGATGTCACACGTATACTGGATGTGATATCATACATAGAGTGGCTGTGATATCATTGGTAGAGTGGGTGTGATGACACAGATACAGTGGACGTGAGGTCAGATATAGTGGATAGTGGACTTGATGTCATAAATAAAGTGGTGTGAGGTCATAAAGAGTGGATGTGATGTCATATGTAGTACATATGATGTCATACATATAGTGGCTGTGATGTCATACATACACTGGGTTTGATAAAATTGATACATTGGGTGTGATGACAGACAGAGTGGCTGTGAAGTTACACAATGGTTGTGTTGTCATCACACTGTGTGTGATGCCATAAAAAGTGGATATGTCATAAATATAGTGTGTGATGTCATAGATACAGTCATTGTGCAATGTCACACATAGTAGTGAACGTGATATCATACACAGTAGATGACATGTCATATGTAGTGCATGTGATGTCATGAATAGAGTGCATGTGATGTCATAAATACTAAGGATTGTTGTCATAAAGTGTGGATATGATGTCATGTGTAGTGCATATGATGGCATACATATGCCACCTGTGATGTCTGACATAGTTGTTGTGATGTCTACGACAGAGTGGGTGTGATGACATATACAGTGGATGTGATGGCAGAGAGAATGGGTTTCAAGTCAGATATAGAGCTTGTGTTGTCATACACACAGTGTGTGTGACATCATATATAGCTGGATATGATGTCATAAACATAGTGGGTGCCATGACATACAAACAATGCTATGATGTCATCAAGAGTGGATGTGATGTCATATACAGTGCCTATGGTGTCATCCATGCAGTGGGTGTGATTTCATACAGACATAGGCTGTGATATCATCAATCAAGTGGGTGTGATGACACAGATACCGTGGGTGTGATGTCAGATACAGTGGTTGCGTTGTCATTCATACACCATGTGAGATGTCATATATACTGTGTATGATGTCAAAAACATAGTAGGTGTCTTCTCATAGATACAGTGGCTGTGATGTCACAAGTATAGTGTATGTGATGTCATATACAGTGCGTGTGATTTCATGAAGAGAGTGGATGTGATGTCATGAATACCGTCTTGTGATGCCATAAACCGTGGATATGATGTCATATAAATTCAGATGAGTCATACATATAGTGCATTTGATGTAACAGATATAGTAGGTGTGGTGTAATCAATACACTGTAAATAACGAAGCAGCTTCAGTTGATGCGATGTCAGATATACTGGGCATGATGACATGAATATCTGGTTGTGATGTCATAGAGTGGTGTGATATCAAAAACAGTGGATGTGATGTCATGTAGAGATTGTATGCTGTCACACGTATGCCAAGTGTGATGACATCCATACTTGCTGTGATGTCATCAATACAATGGGTGTGACGACACAGATTCAGGGCCCGTGATGTCATATAAAGTGGATGTGATGTCATGAATAGAGTGGATGTGATGTCATGAATACAGTCTTTTGATGTCATAAAGAGTGGGTGTGATGTCACATAGAATTCATATGATGTCATACATATAGTGGGTTTGATATCACACATATTGCAGGTGTGGTATAATCAATACACTGTAAGTAATGACGCAGCTACAGTGGATGCGATGTCAGATATACTGTGTGTGATGACATGAATACAGAGGGTGTGATGTCATAGAGTGGTGTGACGACATACAGAGTGAATGTGATGTCATATGTAGTTCATATGATGTCATACATATTGTGGCTGTGATATCATACATGCAATGGGGGTTATATGATCGATAATCTGTGTGTGATGACACAGATACAGTGGATGTGCTGTCAGATATATCGGGTGTGATGTGAGATATAGTAGCTTTGATGTCATGAATAGAGTGTTGTGATGTCAAAGAGCATGGGTGTGATGTCGTATATAGTGCATATTGTGCCATACATATAGTATGTGTGATGTCCTACATACAGTGTGTGTTATATCATCAATACAGTGGGTGTGATCACACAGATACAGATATGGAGGGTGTGATGTCAGATATAGTGGTTGTATTGTCTTAACACAGTGTGTTTGATATCAAATATCATGGATATGAATTCACAAATGTAGTGGGTGTGATGTTACAGAGGTATTGGCTGTGATGTCACAGATATAGGCGATGAGATGTCATACACCGTGGTTGTGATGTCATATATAGGAGAGCTGACGTCATGAATGCAGTGGTTCTGATGCCATAAATACCGGGCATTGATGTCATAAAGTCTGAATGTGATATCATGTAGAGTGTGTATGATGTCATACGTATGCCAAGTGTGACGACTTTCATACTTGTTGTGAGGTCACCGATACAGCGGGTGTGACGACAAAGATACAGTGGCTGTGATGTCAAATACAGTGGGTGAGATATCAGGTATAGTCGTTGCATTGTCATGAAAGCATTATGTGTGATATCATATATATTGGAAATGATGTCATAAATATACTGGGTGTGATGTCATACATATAGGTGTCTGATGTCATAAAGAGTTCATGTGATGTCATGCATACTGAATATGATGTCATACATAGAGTGTGTGTGATGTCATCCAGAGAGTGGTGTGGTGTAATTGATACACTGGGTTTGATGACACAGATACAATGGATGCAGTGTCAGATATAGTGGGTGAGATGGCAGATATAACATCGTGTTGTCTTGTGTGTGATGTCATATATAGTGTGTGTGATGTCATGAATTCAGTGGATGTAATGTGATGACTACAATGGTGTGAGTTCATAAAGAGTGGATGTGAAGATATGTATAGTGCATAAGATGTCATACATAAAGTGGGTGTGATGTCATGCATACAGTTGGTCTGAGATCATCAATAGAGTGGTTGTGATGACAGATACAGTGGATGCAATGTCAGATATAGTGGGAGTGATGTCATGAGTACAGTGCATGTGATGTCATAAATAATGTGGTGTGATGTCATAAAATGTGGATGTGATGAGTTATAGAGTGTATATAATGTTATACATAGAGTGGGTGTGATGTCATACATACAAAGGGTGTGATATCATGGAAAGATTGGGTGTGAGACACAGATTCAGTGGCTTTGATGTAACAAATATAGTGAATATGATGTTGTATACAATGGATAAGATGTCATCATATATAGCGGATGAGATCTCATAAATACAGTTGGTGTGATATCATCAATACAGTGGATGTGATGACACAGATACAGTGGATACGATGTCAAATATAGTGGGTGTGATGTCATAAAAACGGTGGTTTGATGTCATAAAGTGAGGATGTGATGTCTTGTATAGTGCAAAAGATGCCATACATATGCAGAATGTGATGTCATACAAAGAGTAGGTGTGATGTTGTCAATACAGTGGGTGTGATGACACAGAGTATTTGCTGTGATGTCGCATGTGTAGTGTACGGAGTGTGATGTTATACAAGGAGTTTGTGTGATGTTGTCTGTACACAGGCTATGATGTCACATGTATAGGGTATATATTGCCCTACATACTGGATGTGGTTTCATACATAGATGTTGTGACGTCATAAGTACAGTAGTGTGAAGACTTAAGGAGTAGATGTGATGTTATATGTAGTGCATATGATGTCACACATATAGTGGGTGTGATGTCATATCAAAGTGCGTGTGATATCAGTGGAGAGGTTGTGATGGCAAAGATACAGTGGGTGTGCTGTCCCGTATGGTGGGTGAGACGTCATGCCTGAAGTGGATGTGACATCATAAAATATGTGGTTTGCTGTGATAGAGCGGATGTGATGTCATCTATAGTGCAAATGATGTCATACATATGCCGAGTGTGGTGTCATCAACACACAGTGTTGTGATGTCATACATAGTGGGTATGATGTCATAAATAGAGTGGATAGGACGTCACACGCATACTGGATGTGATATCATACATGCATACTGGCTGAGATATAATCGACAGAGTGGGTGTGATGACACAGATACAGTCGACGTGAGGTCAGATATAGTGGGTTGAGATGTCAGGTATCGTCGTTGTGTTGTCATGAAAGCAGTATGGGTTGTATCATACATATAGAATATGACGCCATAAATATACTGGGTGTGAAATCATAGATACATTGTGTGATTTAAAATACATAGTGAACGTGATATCATACACAGTAGATGACATGTCATATATAGTGCGTGTGATGTCATGAATACAGTGCGTGTGATGTCATAAATATTAAGGATTGTTGTCATAAAGTGTGGATATGATGTCGTGTATAGTGCACATGATGGCATACATGTGTCACCTGTGATGTCTTACATAGTGGGGGTGATGTCTTCGAAAGAGTGAGCGTCGTGACAAATACAGTGGGTGTGATGGCAGATAGAATGGTCTTCAAGTCAGATATAGAGCTTGTGTTGTCACACACACAGTGTGTGTGATGTCATAAAAAGTGGATATGATGTCGTAAACATGGTGGGTGATATGACATAAAAACAATGGTATGATGTCATCAAGCGTTGATGTGAAGTTATATACAATGCCTCTGGAGTCATACATGCAGTGGGTGTGATTTCATACATACACAGGGAGTGATATCGTCAATCAAGTGAGTGTGATTACACAGATACAGGTGGTGTGATGTCAGATGCAGTGGCTGTGTTGTCATTGAGAAACCATGTGAGATGTCATATATACTGAGTTTGATATCATAAACATAGTTGGTGTCTTGTCATAGATACGGTGGCTGTGATGTCACAAGTAGTGTGGCTGTGATGTCCCAAGTAGAGTGGAAATGATGTCATATACAGTGGGTGTGATATCACGAATACAGTGGATGTGATGTCATGAACAGAGTCTTGTGATGTCATAAAGAGTGGATGTGATGTCACATAGAATTCATATGATGTCATATATATAGTGGGTTTGATGTCACAGATATAGTAGGTGTGGTATAATCAATACACTGCAAATAACGAAGCAGCTTCAGTTGAGGCGATGTGAGATATACTGGGTCTGATGACATGAACGTTGTGGTTGTGATCTCATAGAGTGGTGTGTTATCATAAACCGTGGATGTGATGTCATGTAGAGTTTGTAAGCTGTCACACGTATACCAAATGTGATGACATTCATACTTGCTGTGATGTCATCGATACAATGGGTGTGACAACACAGATTCAGTGCCTGTGGTGTCAAATAGAGTGGGTGTGATGTCATGAATAGAGTGGATGTGATGTCAATGAATACAGTCTTGTGATGTCATAAAGAGTGGGTGTGATGTCACATAGAATTCATATGATGTCATACATATAGTGGGTTTGATATCACACATATTGCAGGTGTGGTATAATCAATACACTGTAAGTAATGACGCAGCTACAGTGGATGCGATGTCAGATATACTGTGTGTGATGACATGAATACAGAGGGTGTGATGTCATAGAGTGGTGTGATATCATAAAGAGTGGATGTGATGTCATATGTAGTTCATAAGATGTCATACATATTGTGGCTGTGATATCATACATACAATGGGGGTTATATGATCGATAATCTGTGTGTGATGACACAGATACAGTGGATGTGCTGTCAGATATATCGGGTGTGATGTGAGATAAAGTAGCTTTGATGTCATGAATAGAGTGTTGTGATGTCAAACAGCATGGGTGTGATGTCGTATATAGTGCATATTGTTCCATACATATAGGATGTGTGATGTCCTACATACAGTGTGTGTTATAAGCAATACACTGTGAGTAATGATGCAGCTCCAGTGGATGCGATGACAGATATACAGGTTGTGATGACATGAATACAGTTGGTGTGATGTCATAGAGTGGTGTGATACCATAAAGAGTGAATGTGATGTCATATGTAGTTCATATGATGTCATACAGTTGTGTTGTCATGAAAGCAGTATGGGTGATACCGTATGTATTGGATATGATGTCATCAATATACTGGGTGTGATGTCATGCATTTAGGTGTCTGATGTCATAAAGAGTTCATGTGATGTCACGCATACTGAATATGATGTCCTACATAGAGTGTGTGTGATGTCATACAGAGAGTGTGTGTGGTATAATTGATACACTGGGTTTGATGACACAGATACCGTGGAGGTAGTGTCAGATATAGTGGGTGAGATGGCAGATATAACGTTTGTGTTGTCTTGTGTGTGTGGTCATGTATAGTGTGTGTGATGTCATGAATGCAGTGGATGTAATGTGATGACTACAATGGTGTGAGTTCATAAAGAGTGGATGTGACGTTATGTATAGTGCATAAGATGTCATACATAAACTGGGTGTGATGTCATATATACAGTTGTTCAGAGATCATCAATAGAGTGGTTGTGATGACACAGATACAGTGGATGCAATGTCAGATAGTGGGAGTGATATCATGAGTACAGTGCATGTGATGTCATAAATAATGTGGTGTGATCTCATAAAATGTGGATGTGATGCCTTATATAGTGTTTATGATGTTATACATCTAGTGGGTGTGATGTCATACATACAAAGGGTATGATATCATCGAAAGAGTGGGTGTGATGACACAGATACAGTGGCTGTTATGTTACAAATATAGTGAACGTGATGTCATTTACAGTGCATATGATGTCGTCATACATAGTCGATGAGATCTCACAAATACAGTTGGTGTGATATCCTCATTACAGTGGATGTCATGACCCAGATTCAGTGTATACGATGTCAAATAGAGTGGGTGTGATGTCCTAGAAACGGTGGTTTGATGTCATAAAGTGAGGATGTGATGTCTTGTATAGTGCCAAGTTGCCATATATATGGCGAGTGTGATGTAATACAACGAGTGGGTGTGATGTTGTCAATACAGTCGTTGTGATGACACAGATTAGTGGTTGTGATGTCACATGTATAGTGTACAGAGTGTGATGTCATACAAAGAGTTTGTGTGATGTTGTCTATACACTGGCTATGAAGTGACATGAATAGTGTATATGTTGCCCTACATACTGGATGTGGTTGCATAAACAGAGGAAGTGATGTCATAAGTACTGTAGTTTGATGACATAAGGAGTGGATGTGATGTTATATATAGTGCATATGATGTCACACATATAGTGGGTGTGATGTCATACAAAAGTGGGTGTGATATCAGTGGAGAGGTTGTGATGACAAAGATACAGTGGGTGTGTGTGATGTCATGCCTGAAGTGGATGTGACATCATAAAATATGTGGTTTGCTGTGATAAGAGCGGATGTGATGTCATCTATAGTGCAAATGATGTCATACATATGCCGAGTGTGGTGTCATCAACACCGAGGGTTGTGATGTCATACATAGTGGGTATCATGTCACAAATATAGTGGATAGGAGGTCACACGTATACTGGATGTGATATCATACATATATTGGCTGAGATATTCGATAGAGAGGGGGTGTGATGACACAGATACAGTGCACGTGAGGTCAGATATAGTGGGTGAGATGTCAGGTATCGTCGTTGTGTTGTCATGAAAGCAGTATGGGTGGTATCATATATATTGCATATGACGTCTTAAATATCCTGGGTGTGATATCATAGATACGTTGTGAGAAGTCACACATATAGTGAATGTGCTGTCACACACAGTAGATGACATGTCATATGTAGTGCGTGTGATGTCATGAGTAGAGTGCATGTGATGTCATAAATACTAAGGATTGTTGTCATAAAGTGTGGATATGATGTCATGTATAGTGCATAGGATGGCATACATATGCCACCTGTGATGTCTTACATAGTTGGTGTGATGTCTTCGACAGAGTGGTGTGTGATGACATATACAGTGGATATGATGGCAGATAGAATGTGTTTCAAGTCAGATATAGAGCTTGTGTAGTCATACACACAGTGTGTGTGAGATCATATACAGTGGATATGATGTCATAAATATAGTGGGTGCCATGACATGCAAACAATGTTATGATGACATCAAGAGTGGATCTAATGTCATATACAGTGCCTAAGGTGTCATACATGCAGTGGGTGTGATTTCATACATACACAGTGTGTGATATCATCAATCAAGTGGGTGTGATTACACAGATACAGTTGGTGTGATGTCATATGCAGCGGCTGTGTTGTCATTGAGACGCCATGTGAGATGTCGTAAGTACTGAGTTTGATGTCATAAACATAGTAGGTGTCTTGTCATAATTACAGTGGCTGTGATGTCACAAGTAGAGTGTATGTGATGTCATATACAGTGGGTGTGGTGTCATGAATCGATTGCATGTGTTGCCATGAATACAGACTTGTGATGTCATAAAGAGTAGATGTGATGTCATATAGAATTCATATGAGTCTCACATATAGAGTGTTTGATGTCACAGATACAGTAGGTGTGGTATAATCAATACAGTGTAAATAACGAAGCAGATTCAGTTGAGGCGATGTGAGATATACTGGGTCTGATGACATGAATATTGTGGTTGTGATCTCATACAGTGGTGTGATGTCATAATCAGTGGATGTGATGTCATGTATAGTTTGTATGCTGTCACATGTATGCCAAGTGTGATGACATCCATACTTGCTGTGATGTCATCGACACCATGTGTAGGATGACACAGATTCAGTGCTGGTGATGTCAAATAGAGTGGATGTGTTGTCATGAATAGAGTGGATGTGATGTCATGATTACAGTTTTTTTTCTGGAGTTGAGCTGGAGGAGTTGCTTGTATATTTTTGAGATTAATCCTTTGTCTGTTGCTTCATTTGCTACTATTTTCTCCCAATCTGAGGGCTGTCTTTTCACCTTGTTTATAGTTTCCTTTGTTGTGCAAAAGCTTTTAAGTTTCATTAGGTCCCATTTGTTTATTTTTGCTTTTATTTCTAAAATTCTGGGATGTGGGTCATAGAGGATCCTGCTGTGATTTATGTCCGAGAGTGTTTTGCCTATGTTCTCCCCTAGGAGTTTTATAGTTTCTGGTCTTACATTTAGATCTTTAATCCATTTTGAGTTTATTTTTGTATATGGTGTTAGAAAGTGTTCTAGTTTCATTCTTTTACAGGTGGTTGACCAGTTTTCCCAGCACCACTTGTTAAAGAGGTTGTCTTTTTTCCATTGTATATCCTTGCCTCCTTTGTCGAAGATAAGGTGACCATAGGTTCGTGGATTTATCTCTGGCCTTTCTGTTCTGTTCCATTGATCTATATTTCTGTCTTTGTGCCAGTACCATACTGTCTTGATGACTGTGGCTTTGTAGTATAGTCTGAAGTCAGGCAGATTGATTCCTCCAGTTCCATTCTTCTTTCTCAGGATTACTTTGGCTATTCGAGGTTTTTTGTATTTCCATACAAATTGTGAAATTATTTGTTCTAGTTCTGTGAAAAATACCATTGGTAGTTTGATAGGGATTGCATTGAATCTATAGATTGCTTTGGGTAGTATAGTCATTTTGACAATATTGATTCTTCCAATCCATGAACACGGTATATTTTTGGTGTATCTTAACCAGAGATGATGCTGTGAAGGTGCTGCACTCAATATGCCAGCAAATTTGGAAAACTCAGCAGTGGCCACAGGACTGGAAAAGGTCAGTTTTCATTCCAATCCCAAAGAAGGCAATGCCACAGAATATTCACACTACCTCACAGTTGCTCTCATTTCACATGCTAGTAAGGTTATGCTTAAAATACTTCAAGCTAGGCTTCAGCAGTTCTTGAACTGAGAACTTCCAGGTGTACAAGCTTGAGTCTGGGGGGAA
>NW_027224514.1:0-18637 GCF_023699985.2 Odocoileus virginianus | reverse complement strand
GGGTCCCAAATCAACCGGATGGGCCGCCCCCCTGCATTGACTCCAAAAGCCATCCCCCGTTCCCCATCAAACACGACCTGAGGCTTGACTCCCTTTAGGCAACTCCAGAGGTTCCCCGAGAACAACGGGCCAAGTCTAGAGGAGTACCAAGTTCAGCAGAGCAACTCGAGGAAAGCTCCTTGTACCCCAAATTGCCTCGAGATGAGAGCTGATTCCCTGGCTTAGACTCAAGACGTAGGCCACCTTTCCACAAGCCCCTCAAGAGGAGGCTTCTCTCAGCAATAGATATGAGGGAGGGACCCTGAGATTGCTGCCTCAATGGGCATATACACCGAGAAGCCCTGACTCGAAAGAGGCCGGGTTTCCTTGCAATGGCTTGAATACAGTCTAGTCTTTCATCTGACAAGGTGAAGGGATGTCTGCACCACCTGTGGAGTCCCTAGAGAAAGCCCTAGGTCCCCGACTCCTTTCGACGGAATGCCTCACATGCCTCTGACACCTCGAGAGGCACGAAGAGCTCACTGCTTCAAAATTTCTTCAAAATTTGACAGAGCCTGACTCCTCTTGAACATTGACAGGAATCCCAGTATCCCTGTGGCTACTGGAAAGGGACCCTGGGTCTCCCGACTCACCTCGAGAAGCGTCCCTTTTGCCCTGCCAAGCCTCGAAGAGACTCCTGAGGTGTCCCTCGTAACTCGACAGGAGTCCTGACTTCGTTGAACAAACACACGAGGGTTGAAGGGCCATCCCCGCCGTAAGTCGAGAATGTACCCCAGGTCCCCGCCGCAACTCGAGAAAAACCATGAGACTTCCCCCTCCAAGCGAGATGAGGCCCGATTCCCCTGCACTGCATGCAGAGCAATTCCGTGAGCCCCCTGAAACATGTCAGGAGCCTCGACATGCTTGATGGATGTCGAGACAGTCCGCAAAAACACTGTCACAAGTAGAGAGGGACACTGAGGTCACACCAGCACACGAAGGAGCTCCATGGGCCCCAAATCAACTCGAGACACCAGCATTGCGAAGGAGCTCCATGGGCCCCAAATCAACTCGAGATGAGGCCCGCTTCCCCTGCATTGACTCCAGAGCCATCCCCCGTTCCCCATCAAACACGACCTGAGGCTTGACTCCCTTTAGGCAACTCCAGAGGTTCCCCGAGAACAACGGGCCAAGTCTAGAGGAGTACCAAGTTCAGCAGAGCAACTCGAGGACTGCTCCGTGTACCCCAAATTGCCTCGAGATGAGAGCTGATTCCCTGGCTTAGACTCAAGACGTGAGGCCACCTTTCCACAAGCCCCTCAAGAGGAGGCTTCCACCTTTCCACAAGCCCCTCAAGAGGAGGCTTCTCTCAGCAATAGGTATGAGGGAGGGACCCTGAGATTGCTGCCTCAAT
This sequence comes from Odocoileus virginianus, assembly GCF_023699985.2. Taxonomy (NCBI): domain Eukaryota; kingdom Metazoa; phylum Chordata; class Mammalia; order Artiodactyla; family Cervidae; genus Odocoileus; species Odocoileus virginianus. Next base: position 17,244 of record NW_027224514.1, on the reverse strand, counting down.
GGGCATATACACCGAGAAGCCCTGACTCGAAAGGAGGCCGGGTTTCCTTGCAGTGGCTTGAATACAGTCTAGTCTTTCATCTCACAAGGTGAAGGGATGTCTGCACCACCTGTGGAGTCCCTAGAGAAAGCCCTAGGTCCCCGACTCCTTTCGACGGAATGCCTCACATGCCTCTGACACCTCAGTGGAGGCACGCAGAGCTCACTGCTTCAAAATCACATGCCTCTGACACCTCTGACAGAGGAGAGAGCTCACTGCTTCAAATTTGACGGAGCCTGACTCCTCTTGAACATTGACAGGAATCCCAGTATCCCTGTGGCTACAGGAAAGGGACCCTGGGTCTCCCGACTCACCTCGAGAAGCGTCCCTTTTGCCCTGCCAAGCCTCGAAGAGACTCCTGAGGTGTCCCTCGTAACTCGACAGGAGTCCTGACTTCGTTGAACAAACACGAGGGTTGAAGGGCCATCACCCGCCGTAAGTCGAGAATGTACCCCAGGTCCCCGCCGCAACTCGAGAAAAACCATGAGACTTCCCCCTCCAAGCGAGATGAGGCCCGATTCCCCTGCACTGCATGCAGAGCCCCTGCACTGCATGCAGAGCAATTCCGTGAGCCCCCTGAAACATGTCAGGAGCCTCGACTTGCTTGATGGATGTCGAGACAGTCCGCAAAAACACTGTCACAAGTAGAGAGGGACCCTGAGGTCACACCAGCATCGCGAAGGAGCTCCATGGGCCCCAAATCAACTCGAGATGAGGCCCGCTTCCCCCCAATTGACTCCACTCGAGATGAGGCCCGCTTCATGCCCCTCGTTCCCCCCCGTTCCCATCAAACACGACCTGAGGCTTGACTCCCTTTAGGCAACTCCAGAGGTTCCCCGAGACAACGGGCCAAGTCTAGAGGAGTACCAAGTTCAGCAGAGCAACTCGAGGACTGCTCCGTGTACCCCAAATTGCCTCGAGATGAGAGCTGATTCCCTGGCTTAGACTCAAGACGTAGGCCACCTTTCCACAAGGACCCCTCAAGAGGAGGCTTCTCTCAGCAATAGGTATGAGGGAGGGACCCTGAGATTGCTGCCTCAATGGGCATATACACCGAGAAGCCCTGACTCGAAAGGAGGCCGGGTTTCCTTGCAGTGGCTTGAATACAGTCTAGTCTTTCATCTCACAAGGTGAAGGGATGTCTGCACCACCTGTGGAGTCCCTAGAGAAAGCCCTAGGTCCCCGACTCCTTTCGACGGAATGCCTCACATGCCTCTGACACCTCGAGAGGCACGCAGAGCTCACTGCTTCAAAATTTGACGGAGCCTGACTCCTCTTTTGACGGAGCCTGACTCCTCTTGAACATTGACAGGAATCCCAGTATCCCTGTGGCTACTGGAAAGGGACCCTGGGTCTCCCGACTCACCTCGAGAAGCGTCCCTTTTGCCCTGCCAAGCCTCGAAGAGACTCCTGAGGTGTCCCTCGTAACTCGACAGGAGTCCTGACTTCGTTGAACAAACACGAGGGTTGAAGGGCCATCCCCGCCGTAAGTCGAGAATGTACCCCAGGTCCCCGCCGCAACTCGAGAAAAACCATGAGACTTCCCCCTCCAAGCGAGATGAGGCCCGATTCCCCTGCACTGCATGCAGAGCAATTCCGTGAGCCCCCTGAAACATGTCAGGAGCCAGAGCAATTCCGTGAGCCCCCTGAAACATGTCAGGAGCCTCGACTTGCTTGATGGATGTCGAGACAGTCCGCAAAAACACTGTCACAAGTAGAGAGGGACCCTGAGGTCACACCAGCATCGTGAAGGAGCTCCATGGGCCCCAAATCAACTCGAGATGAGGCCCGCTTCCCCTGCATTGACTCCAGAGCCATCCCCCGTTCCCCATCAAACACGACCTGAGGCTTGACTCCCTTTAGGCAACTCCAGAGGTTCCCAGAGAACAACGGGCCAAGTCTAGAGGAGTACCAAGTTCAGCAGAGCAACTCGAGGACTGCTCCGTGTACCCCAAATTGCCTCGAGATGAGAGCTGATTCCCTGGCTTAGACTCAAGACGTAGCCAACCTTTCCACAAACCCCTCAAGAGGAGGCTTCTCTCAGCAAGAGGTATGTGGGAGGGACCCTGAGATTGCTGCCTCAATTGGAATATACACCGAGAAGCCCTGACTCGAAAGGAGGCCGGGTTTCCTTGCAGTGGCTTGAATACAGTCTAGTCTTTCATCTCACAAGTTGAAGGGATGTCTGCACCACCTGTGGAGTCCCTAGAGAAAGCCCTAGGTCCCCGACTCCTTTCGACAGAATGCCTCACATGCCTCTGCCACCTCGAGAGGCATGCAGAGCTCACTGCTTCAAAATTTGACGGAGCCTGACTCCTCTTGAACATTGACAGGTATCCCAGTATCCCTGTGGCTACTGGAAAGGGACCCTGGGTCTCCCGACTCACCTCGAGAAGCGTCCCTTTTGCCCTGCCAAGCCTCGAAGAGACTCCTGAGGTGTCCCTCGTAACTCGACAGGAGTCCTGACTTCGTTGAACAAACACGAGGGTTGAAGGGCCATCCCCGCCGTAAGTCGAGAATGTACCCCAGGTCCCCGCCNTGCAACTCGAGAAAAACCATGAGACTTCCCCCTCCAAGCGAGGTGAGGCCCGATTCCCCTGCACTGCATGCAGAGCAATTCCGTGAGCCCCCTGAAACATGTCAGGAGCCTCGACTTGCTTGATGGATGTCGAGACAGTCCGCAAAAACACTGTCAGAAGTAGAGAGGGACCCTGAGGTCACACCAGCATCGCGAAGGAGCTCCATGGGCCCCAAATCAACTCGAGATGAGGCCCGCTTCCCCTGCATTGACTCCAGAGCCATCCCCCGTTCCTCATCAAACACGACCTGAGTCTTGACTCCCTTTAGGCAACTCCAGAGGTTCCCCGAGAACAACGGGCCAAGGCTAGAGGAGTACCAAGTTCAGCAGAGCAACTCGAGGACTGCTCCGTGTACCCCAAATTGCCTCGAGATGAGAGCTGATTCCCTGGCTTAGACTCAAGACGTAGGCCACCTTTCCACAAGCCCCTCAAGAGAAGGCTTCTCTCAGCAATAGGTATGTGAGGGAGGGACCCTGAGATTGCTGCCTCAATGGCATATACACCGAGAAGCCCTGACTCGAAAGGAGGCCGGGTTTCCTTGCAGTGGCTTGAATACAGTCTAGTGGCTTGAATACAGTCTAGTCTTTCATCTCACAAGGTGAAGGGATGTCTGCAGTCCCTAGAGAAAGCCCTAGGTCCCCGACTCCTTTCGACGGAATGCCTCACATGCCTCTGACACCTCGAGAGGCACGCAGAGCTCACTGCTTCAAAATTTGACGGAGCCTGACTCCTCTTGAACATTGACAGGAATCCCAGTATCCCTGTGGCTACAGTAAAGGGACCCTGGGTCTCCCGACTCACCTCGAGAAGCGTCACTTTTGCCCTGCCAAGCCTCGAAGAGACTCCTGAGGTGTCCCTCGTAACTCGACAGGAGTCCTGACTTCGTTGAACAAACACGAGGGTTGAAGGGCCATCCCCGCCGTAAGTCGAGAATGTACCCCAGGTCCCCGCCGCAACTCGAGAAAAACCAATGAGACTTCCCCCTCCAAGCGAGATGAGGCCCGATTCCCCTGCACTGCATGCAGAGCAATTCCGTGAGCACCCTGAAACATGTCAGGAGCCTCGACTTGCTTGATGGATGTCGAGAAGGTCCGCAAAAACACTGTCACAAGTAGAGAGGGACCCTGAGGTCCCTGAGGTCACACCAGCATCGCGAAGGAGCTCCATGGGCCCCAAATCAACTCGAGATGAGGCCCACTTCCCCTGCATTGACTCCAGAGCCATCCCCCGTTCCCCATCAAACACGACCTGAGGCTTGACTCCCTTTAGGCAACTCCAGAGGTTCCCCGAGAACAACGGGCCAAGTCTAGAGGAGTACCAAGTTCAGCAGAGCACCTCGAGGACTGCTCCGTGTACCCCAAATTGCCTCGAGATGAGAGCTGATTCCCTGGCTTAGACTCAAGACATAGGCCACCTTTCCACAAGCCCCTCAAGAGGAGGCTTCTCTCAGCAATAGGTATGAGGGAGGGACCCTGAGATTTGCTGCCTCAATGCACATATACACCGAGAAGCCCCGAAGCCCTGACTCGAAAGGAGGCCGGGTTTCCTGCAGTGGCTTGAATACAGTCTAGTCTCATCATCTCACAAGTTGAAGGGATGTCTGCACCACCTGTGGAGTCCCTAGAGAAAGCCCTAGGTCCCCGACTCCTTTCGACGGAATGCCTCACATGCCTCTGACACCTCGAGAGGCACGCAGAGCTCACTGCTTCAAAATTTGACCGAGCCTGACTCCTCTTGAACATTGACAGGAATCCCAGTATCCCTGTGGCTACTGGAAAGGGACCCTGGGTCTCCCGACTCACCTCGAGAAGCGTCCCTTTTGCCCTGCCAAGGCTCGAAGAGACTCCTGAGGTGTCCCTCGTAACTCGACAGGAGTCCTGACTTCGTTGAACAAACACGAGGGGTGAAGGTCCATCCCCGCCGTAAGTCGAGAATGTACCCCAGGTCCCCGCCGCAACTCGAGAAAAACAATGAGACTTCCCCCTCCAAAGCGAGATGAGGCCCGATTCCCCTGCACTGCATGCAGAGCAAGATGAGGCCCGATTCCCCTGCACTGCATGCAGAGCAATTCCGTGAGCCCCCTGAAACATGTCAGGAGCCTCGACTTGCTTGATGGATGTCGAGACAGTCCGCAAAAACACTGTCACAAGTAGAGAGGGACCCTGAGGTCACACCAGCATCGCGAAGGAGCTCCATGGGCCCCAAATCAACTCGAGATGAGGCCCGCTTCCCCTGCATTGACTCCAGAGCCATCCCCCGTTCCCCATCAAACACGACCTGAGGCTTGACTCCCTTTAGGCAACTCCAGAGGTTCCCCGAGAACAACTGGCCAAGTCTAGAGGAGTACCAAGTTCAGCAGAGCAACTCGAGGAGGACTGCTCCGTGTACCCCAAATTGCCTCGAGATGAGAGCTGATTCCCTGGCTTAGACTCAAGACGTAGGCCACCTTTCCACAAGCCCCTCAAGAGGAGGCTTCTCTCAGCAATAGGTATGAGGGAGGGACCCTGAGATTGCTGCCTCACTGGGCATACACACCGAGAAGCCCTGACTCGAAAGGAGTCCGTGTTTCCTTGCAGTGGCTTGAATACAGTCTAGTCTTTCATCTCACAAGGTGAAGGGATGTCTGCACCACCTGTGGAGTCCCTAGAGAAAGCCCTAGGTCCCCGACTCCTTTCGACGGAATGCCTCACATGCCTCTGACACCTCGAGAGGCACGCAGAGCTCAATGCTTCAAAATTTGACGGAGCCTGACTCCTCTTGAACATTGACAGAAATCCCAGTATCCCTGTGGCTACTGGAAAGGGACCCTGGGTCTCCCGACTCACCTCGAGAAGCGTCCCTTTTGCCCTGCCAAGCCTCGAAGAGACTCCTGAGGTGTCCCTTGTAACTCGACAGGAGTCCTGACTTCGTTGAACAAACACGAGGGGTGAAGGGCCATCCCCGCCGTAAGTCGAGAATGTACCCCGGGTCCCCGCCGCAACTCGAGAAAAACCATGAGACTTCCCCCTCCAAGCGAGATGAGGCCCGATTCCCCTGCACTGCATGCAGAGCAATTCCGTGAGCCCCCTGAAACATGTCAGGAACCTCGACTTGCTTGATGGATATCGAGACAGTCCGCAAAATCACTGTCACAAGTAGAGAGGGACCCTGAGGTCACACCAGCATCGCGAAGGAGTTCCATGGGCCACAAATCAACTCGAGATGAGGCCCGCTTCCCCTGCATTGACTCCAGAGCCATCCCCCCTGCATTGACTCCAGAGCCCCCCAATCAAACACGAGGCTTGACTCCCTTTAGGCAACTCCAGAGGTTCCCCGAGAACAACGGGCCAAGTCTAGAGGAGTACCAAGTTCAGCAGAGCAACTCGAGGACTGCTCCGTGTACCCCAAATTGCCTCGAGATGAGAGCTGATTCCCTGGCTTAGACTCAAGACGTAGGCCACCTTTCCACAAGCCCCTCAAGAGGAGGCTTCTCTCAGCAATAGGTATGAGGGAGGGACCCTGAGATTCCTGCCTCAATGGGCATATACACCGAGAAGCCCTGACTCGAAAGGAGGCCGGGTTTCCTTGCAGTGGCTTGAATACAGTCTAGTCTTTCATCTCACAAGGTGAAGGGATGTCTGCACCACCTGTGGAGTCCCTAGAGAAAGCCCTAGGTCCCCGCCTCATTTCGACGGAATGCCTCACATGCCTTTGACACCTCGAGAGGCACGCAGAGGTCACTGCTTCCAAAAGTGACGATGCCTGACTTCTCTTGAACATTGACAGGAATCCCAGTATCCCTGTGGCTACTGGAAAGGGACCCTGGGTCTCCCGACTCACCTCGAGAAGCGTCCCTTTTGCCCTGCCAAGCCTCGAAGAGACTCCTGAGGTGTCCCTCGTAACTCGACAGGACTCCTGACTTTGTTGAACAAACACGAGGGTTGAAGGGCCATCCCCGCCGTAAGTCGAGAATGTACCCCAGGTCCCCGCCGCAACTCGAGAAAAACAATGAGACTTCCCCCTCCAAGCGAGATGAGGCCCGATTCCCCTGCACTGCATGCAGAGCAATTCCGGGAGCCCCCTGAAACATGTCAGGAGCCTCGACTTGCTTGATGGATGTCGAGACAGTCAGCAAGAACACTGTCACAAGTAGAGAGGGACACTGGTCACACCAGCATCGCGATGGAACACCATGTACCCGAAATCAACTCGAGATGAGGCCCTCTTCCCCTGCATTGACTCCAGAGCCACTCTCCGCATTAGCCTGATCTGGGAGGGACAATGAGACTTGCTGCCTCATGCCGGGGGCTTACTTAACCGAGAAGCCCTGACTCGAAAGGAGGCCGGGTTTCCTTGCAGTCGGCTTGAATACAGTCTTGTCTTTCATCTCATCAAGGTGAGGGATGTCTGCACCCACTCCTGTGGCGTCCCAGAGAAAGCCTAGGTCCCCGACTCCTTTCGACGGAATGCCTCACATGCTTCTGCCACCTCGAGAGGCACGCAGAGCTCACTGCTTCAAAATATGACGGAGCCTGACTAAACTTGAACATTGACAGGAATACCAGTATCACTGCGGCTACTGGAAAGGGACCCTGGATCTCCCGGACCACTTCGAGAAAGCGTCCCTTTTGCCCTGCCAAGCTCGAAGAGATCCTGATGGTGTCCCTCGTAACTCGCAGGAGTCCTGACTTCGTGAACAAACCGAGGGTGAGGGCCATCCCCGCGTAAGTCGAGTAATGTACCCCAGGTCCCCGCCGCAACTCGAGAAAAACAATGAGACTTCCCCTCCAAGCGAGATGAGGCCCGATTCCCCTGCACTGCATGCAGAGCAATTCCGTGAGCACCCTGAAACATGTCAGGAGCCTCGACTTGCTTGATGGATGTCGAGAAGGTCCGCAAAAACACTGTCACAAGTAGAGAGGGACCCTGAGGTCACACCAACATCGCGAAGGAGCTCCATGGGCCCCAAATCAACTCGAGATGAGGCCCGCTTCCCCTGCATTGACTCCAGAGCCATCCCCCGTTCCCCATCAAACACGACCTGAGGCTTGACTCCCTTTAGGCAACTCCAGAGGTTCCCCGAGAACAACGGGCCAAGGCTAGAGGAGTACCAAGTTCAGCAGAGCAACTCGAGGACTGCTCCGTGTACCCCAAATTGCCTCGAGATGAGAGCTGATTCCCTGGCTTAGACTCAAGACATAGGCCACCTTTCCACAAGCCCCTCAAGAGGAGGCTTCTCTCAGCAATAGATATGAGGGAGGGACCCTGAGATTGCTGCCTCAATGGGCATATACACCGAGAAGCCCTGACTCGAAAGGAGGCCGGTTTCCAGGCAGTGGCTTGAATACAGTCTAGTCTTTCATCTCACAAGGTGAAGGGACGTCTGCACCACCTGTGGTAGTCCCTGGAGAAAGCCTAGGTCCCGTAGCAGTTTCGACGGAATTGCTCACATGCCTCTGACACCTCGAGAGGCACGACAGAGCTCTTGCTTCAAAATTTTGACCGAGCCTAGACTACTCTTTAACATTGAAGGAATCCCAGTATCCGTGTGGATATGGAAAAGGGCCCCTGGGTCTTCGTCTCACCTCGAGAAGCGTCCCTTTGGCCCTGCCTAACCTCGAAGAGATTCTGGAGGTGTCCCTCGTACTAGTGGAGTGGAGTCCTGACTTCGTTGAACATACACGGATGCGGGTGAAGGGCCATCCCGCGTAAGTCGTGAATGTACCCAGGTCCCGCCGCAACTCGAGAAAAACCATGAGACTTCCCCTCCAAGCGAGATGAGGGCCCGTTCCCCTGCACTGCATGCGAGCTTTTCGTGAGCAACCTGATACATGTTAGGAGCCTCGACTTGCTTTGATGGATTTGTCGTGAAGGTCCGCAAAAAACACTGGGACAAGTTAAGAGGGACCCTGTAGGTCACACCAACATCGCGATGGAGCTCCATGTACCCCAAAACAACTCGAGATGAGGCAGGATTCCCCTGCATTGACTCCAGAGCTCCCGTTCCCCATTCAAACACGGACCTGAGGCTAGACTCACTTTAGGCAACTCCAGTAGGTTCCCGAGAACAACGGGCCAAGGCTGGAGGAGTAGCCAAGTTAGCAGAGCAAAACTCGAGGACTGCCTCGTGTACCCCAAATGCCTCGAGATGAGAGCTGATTCCCTGGCTTAGACGCAAGACATAGGCCACCTATCCACAAGCCCCTCAAGTAGCGAGGTTCTCTCAGCATAATATGAGGGAGGGACCTGAGATGCTGCTCAATGGGCGATTTACTCCGAGAAGCCCTGACTCGAAGGAGGCGAGTTACCAGGCAGGCGCTTGAATACAGTCTAGTCTTCATCTCACAAGGTGAAGGGATGTCAGCACCACCTGTGTAGTCCCTAGAGAATGATCTAGGTCCCCGAATTCTTTCGACGAAGTGCCTCACATGCCTCTGACACATCGAGAGGAACGCAGAGCTCACTGCTTAAAAATTTGACGGAGCCTGACTTCCTCTTGAACATTGGACAGGAATCCCAGTATCCCTGATGGCTTACTGGAAAAGGGACCCTGGGTCTCCCGACCACCTCGAAGAAGCGTTCCTTTTGCCTGCAAGGCTCGAAGAGACTCCTGAGGTGTACCTCTGTAACTCGACAGGAGTCCCGACTTAGTTGAACAAACACGAGGGTTGAAGGGCCATCCCGCCGCAAGTCGAGAATGTACCCCAGGTCCGTCGCACTCGAGAAAAAAACCATGAGGACTTTCCCCTCCACCGCAAAAACACTGTCACAAGTAGTGAGGGACCCTGAGGTCACACAGATCGCGAAGGAGCTCATGGCGCAAAATCAACTCTAGATGAGGCCCGTTTCCCTGCATTGACTCCAGAGCTATCCCACGTTCCCCATCATACGACCTGAGTTGAATCCCTTTAGGGCAATCAAGGGTTCCACGAGAACAACGGGCAAAGTCTAGAGAGTATCCAAGTTCAGGCAGAGCAACTCGAGGACTCTCTGTGTACCCCAAAGTGCCTCGAGAGGATAGCTGATTCCCTGGCTTGGACTCAAGACGTACGCGACCTTTCCACAACCCCTCAAGAGGAGGCTTCTCTCAGCAATAGGTATGAGGGAGGGACCTGAGATTGCTGCCTCAATGGGCATATCCACCGAGAAGCCCTGACTCGAAAGAGGCCGGGTTTCCTTGCATTGGCTTGAATACAGTCTAGTCTTTCATCTCACAAGGTGAAGGGATGTCTGCACCACCTGTGGAGTCCCTAGAGAAAGCCCTAGGTCCCCGACTCCTTTCGACGGAATGCCTCACATGCCTCTGACACCTCGAGAGGCACGCTGAGCTCACTGCTTCAAAATTTGACGGAGCCTGACTCCTCTTGAACATTGACAGGAATCCCAGTATCCTGTGGCTACTGGAAAGGGACCCTGGGTCTCCCGCCTCACCTCGAGAAGCGTCCCTTTTGCCCTGCCAAAGCCTCGAAGAGACTCCTGATGTGTCCCTCGTAACTCGACAGGAGTCCTGACTTCGTTGAACAAACACGAGGGTTGAAGGGCCATCCCCGCCGTAAGTCGAGAATGTACCCCAGGTCCCCGCCGCAACTCGAGAAAAACCATGAGACTTCCCCTTCAAGCGAGATGAGGCCCGATTCCCCTGCACTGCATGCAGAGCAATTCCGTGAGCACCCTGAAACCTGTCAGGAGCCTCGACTTGCTTGATGGTTGTCGAGAAGGTCCGCAAAAACACTGTAACAAGTAGAGAGGGACCCTGAGGTTGCACCAGCATCGCGAAGGAGCTCCATGGACACCAAATCAACTCGAGATGAGGCCCGCTTCCCCTGCATTGACTCCAGAGCCATCCCCCGTTCCCCATCAAACACTACCAGTGGCTTGACTCCCTTTAGGCAACTCCAGAGGTTCCCCAGAACAACGTGCCAAGTCTAGAGGAATACCAAGATCAGCAGAGCAACTCGACGGAGCTGCCTCCGTGTACCTCAAATTGCCTCGAGATAAGAAGCTGATTTCCGGGCTTAGACTCATGACGAAGGCCAAATTTCCACAAGCCCCTCAAGTGGAGGCTTATCTCAGCAATAGGTATGAGGGAGGGGACCTGAGATTGCTGCATCAAGGGATATCACCGAGATGCCTGACTCTAAAGGTGGCCGGGTTTCCTTGCGTGGCGTGAAGACTAGTCTAGTCTTTCATCTCACAAGGTGAAGGGATGTCTGCACCACCTGTGGAGTCCCTAGAGAAAGCCCTAGGTCCCTGACTCCTTTCGACGGAATGCCTCACATGCCTCTGCCACGTCGAGAGGCACGCAGAGCTCACTGCTTCAAAATTTGACGGAGCCTGACTCCTCTTGAACATTGACAGGAATCCCAGTATCCCTGTGGCTACTGGAAAGGGACCCTGGGTCTCCCGACTCACCTCGAGAAGCGTCCCGTTTGCCCTGCCAAGCCTCGAAGAGACTCCTGAGGTGTCCCTCGTAACTCGACAGGACTCCTGACTTCGTTGAACCAACACGAGGGTTGAAGGGCCATCCCCGCCGTAAGTCGAGAATGTACCCCATGTCCCCGCCGTAACTCGAGAAAAACAATGACACTTCCCCCTCAAAGCGAGATGAGGCCCGATTCCTCTGCACTGCATGCAGAGCAATCCCGTGATACCCCATGAAACATGTCAGGAGCCTCGACTTGCTTGATGGATGTCGAGACAGTCCGCAGAAACACTGTCATAAGTAGAGAGGGACCCTGAGGTCACACCAGCATCGCGAAGGAGCTCCATGGGCCCCAAATCAACTCGAGATGAGGCCCGCTTCCCCTGCATTGACTCCAGAGCCATCGCCGTTCCCCATCAAACACGACCTGAGGCTTGACTCCCTTTAGGCAACTCCAGAGGTTCCCCGAGAACAACGGGCCAAGTCTAGAGGAGTACCAAGTTCAGCAGAGCAACTCGAGGACTGCTCCGTGTACCCCAAATTGCCTCGAGATGAGAGCTGATTCCCTGGCTTAGACTCAAGACGTAGGCCACCTTTCCACAAGCCCCTCAAGAGGAGGCTTCTTTCAGCAATAGGTATGAGGGAGGGACCCTGAGATTGCTGCCTCAATGGGCATATACACCGAGAAGCCCTGACTCGAAAGGAGGCCGGGTTTCCTTGCAGTGGCTTTGAATACAGTCAGTCTTCATCGCACAAGGTGAAGGGATGTCAGCATCTCCTGTGGAGTCCTAGAGAAAGCCCTAGGTCCCCGAATCCTTTCGCGGAATGCTTACACATGCTCTGAAACTCCGAGAGGCACGAGAGCTCATGCTTCAAAATTTGACTGAGCCTGACTACTCTTGAACCATTGACAGGAATCCCTGTATCCTGTGGCTACTGAAAGGGAACCTGGGTTACCCCGACTTCACTCGAGGATCGTCCCTTTTGCCCTGCCAGGCCTCTCGAAGAGACTCCTGAAAGTGTCCCTCGGAACTCGACAGGAGTCTGACTTCGTTGAACCAAATACGAGGGTTGAAGGGGGCCATCGCACGCCAGTAGTATGAAGGATGTATCCAGGTACCACGCCGCAACTCGCAAAAAACCATTGAGACTTCCCCTCCAAGCGAGATGAGGACCGAATTCCGCGCTGCATCTGCAATGGCTGAGCAATTACGTGAGCTCCTGAACATGTCAGGAGCCTCGACTTACTTGATGGATGTGAGACAGTCCGCAAAAAACTGTCACAGTAGAAGAGGGACTGAGGTCACACCAGCATCGCAAAGGAGCTCCGTGGGCCCCAAATCAACTCGAGATGGAAAGGGACGGCTTCCCCTGCCATTGACCCAGAGCCACATCCCCCTGGTACCCATCAACAAGACCTGAGGCTTGACTCCTCTTGGCAACTCCAGAGGTGACATGAGTAACAACGGGCCAAGTCTAGAGGAGTACAAACTTCAGCTCAGAGCAACTCAAGGAACCTGTTCGTTACCCAATTGCCTCGAGATGAGAGCTCGATATCTGGCTTAGACTCAAAGACGTAGGCCAACTTTCACAAGCCCCTCAAGAAGAGGCTTCTTTCGCAATAGGTATGAGGGAAGGGCCATGAGATTGCTGCCTCAATGGGCTATACACCTAGGAAGGCCCTGACTCGAAAGAGAGGCCGGGTATCCTACACAGTGGCTGGGAATACAGTTTAGTCTTTCATTCCACAAAGTGAAGGGATGTCGCACCACCTGTGGAGTCAACCTCGAGAAAGCCCCAGGTCCCGACTCCTTTCGACGGAATGCCTCACATGCCTCTGACACCTCGAGAGGCACGCAGAGCTCATGGCTTCAAAAATTTGCGGAAGCCTGACTCATTGTGAACATTGACAGGAATCCGTATCCCTGTGGGCTAATGGAAAGGGACCTGGGTCTCCAGGACTCACCTCGAGAAGCGTCCTCTTTTGCCCTGACAAGCCTCGAAAGAGACTCCTGCGGTGTCCCTCGTAACTCGAACAGGAGTCTGACTTCGTTGAACAAACACGGAGGTTGAAGGGTCCATTCCCCGCCGTTAAGACGAGAATGTACAGACAGGTCCCCTCCGCAACTCGTGAAAAAACCATGAGACTTCCCCCTCCAAGCGAGGATGAGGCCCCCGATTCCCCAATGAACTGGCATGCAGAGCAATTCGTGAGCCCCTGAAAAATGTCGGGAGCCTCGACCTTGCTTGATGGATGTCGCGACAGTCCGCAAAAGCACTGTCCCCAGTAGATGAGGGACCCTGAGATCTACCAGCATCAAGAAGGAGCTCCATGGGCCCCAAATCATACTCGAGATGAGGCCCGCTTCCCCTAGCATTGACTCCAGAGCCATCCCCCGTTCCCATCAAAACGAGCTGCTCTGGCTGTACTGGGGACCTGAGGGTACAATCTCGACTGTACGGCGGGGATGGACCTTCAACCCTCGTGTGTTTGTTCAACGAAGTAAAGACTCCTGTCAAGTTTCGAGGGACCCCTCAAGGAGTCTCTTCGAGGCTTGGCAGGGCAAATGGGATGCTTCTCGATGTGAGTCGGGAGACCCAGGGTCCCTTTCCAGTAGCCAGAGTGATACTGGGATTCCTGTCAATATTCAAGAGGAGTCAGGCTCCGTCAAATTTTGAAGCAGTGAGCTTTGCGTGCCTCTCGATGTGTCAGAGGCAATGTGAAGGCATTCCGTCGAAAGGATTCGGGGACTAGGGTTTTCTCTAGTTTCACCAAGGGTTGGTGCAAGACATCCCTTCACCTTGTGAGATGAAAGACTGACTCTATTCAAGCCACTGACCAAGGAAACAGCCTCCATTTGAGGAGTCAGGGATTCTCGGTGTATATCGCCCATTGAGGCAGCAATCTCCAGGGTGCTCCCTATACTATTGCTGAGAGAAGCCTCGCTCTTGAAGGGCTGTTTGGTAAAGTTGGCCTTTCGCCTTGAGTTCTTATCAGGGAAAAGCTCTCAATCGAGGCAACTTGGTTACACTGAGCAGTCCTCGAGTTTGCTTAGCCCTGAACTTGGTCTTCCTCTAGACTTGGGCCCAGTTTTTCTCGGGGAACATGGAGTTGCCTAAAGGGAGTCAGCCTCAGGTCGGGTTGATGGGGAACGGGGGATGGTCTGGAGTCTATGCAGGGGAAGCGTGGCTCATCTTCGTGTTGATTTGGGGCCCATGGGCTCCTTCAGCGATGTGGTGTGACCTCACGGTCCCTCTCTACTTGTGACAGTGTTTTTGCGGACTGTCTCGACATCCATCAAGAAGGTCGAGGTTCCTGACATGTTTCGGGGGGTCAAGGAATTGACTCTGCATGCAGTGCAGCGAAATCGGGCCTCATTTCGCTTGGAGGGCGGAGTCTCATGGTTTTTCTCGAGGTTGAGGCGGTGATCCTGGGGTACTTCTCGACTGTACGGCCGGGGAGGGGATGGCCTTCAAACCCACGTGTTTGTTCAACGAAGTCAGGACTCCTGTCCAGTTATGAGGGATACCTCAGGAGACTATTCGAGGATTGGCAGGGCAAACGGGACGCTTCTCGAGGTGAGGCGGGAGACCCTGGGTCCCTTTCCAGTAAGTCACAGGGATACGGGGATTTCCTGTCATTGTTCAAGAGGAGGTAGGCTCGTTCAAATTTTAGAAAGCAGTGCAGCTCTGCTTGCTCTAGAGGGTGTCTAGAGGCATGGAGGCATTCCGTCGAAAGGAGTCGGGGACATAGGGCTTTCTCTAGGGAATCCACAGGGGATGCAGACATCCCTTCACCTTGTGAGATGAAAGACTAGACTGAATTCAAGCCACTGCAAGAAAACCCGGCCTCCTTTCGAGTCAGGGCTTCTCAGTGTATATGCCCCTTGACGCAATAATCTCAGTGGTCCCTCCGTCATAACTATTGCGGAGAGAAGCCTCCTCTTGAGGGGCTTGTGGAAAGGTCGCCTGCGTCTTGAGTCCTAAGCCAGGGGAATCAGCTATCATCTCGAGGCAATTTGGTGGTTACACGGAGCAGTCCTCGAGTTGCTCTGCAGATTGGTTACTCCTCTAGACTTGGACCGTTGTCTCGGGAAATCTCTGGAGTTGACCGAAAGGGAGTCAAGGCCTCGGTTGTAGTGGATGTGGGAACGGGGATGGCCCTGGAGTCAATGCAGGGGAAGCGGGGCTCATCTTCGAGTTTGATTTGGGGGCCCATGGTGCTCCTTCAACATGTGGTGTGACCGCAGTGTCCCTCTCTACTTGTGACAGTGTTCTTGAGGGACTGTCTCGACATCCATCAAGGAAGTCGAGTCTTCTGACACGTTTCTGGGAGCTCACGGTATTGCTCTGCATGCAGTGCAGGAAAATCGGGACTCTCACTGCTTGGATGGCGGATGTATCAGGTTTTCTCGAGTTGCAGGGCGGGGGACACCGGGGTACATTCTCGACTTACGGGGGGTGGCCTTCATCCCTCGTGTTTGTTCAACGGTAGTCAGGACTCCTGTCGAGTTACAAGGACACTCAGGAGTTCTTTCGAGGCTTGGGGGGAAAAAAGCGACGCTTCTCGAGGGAGTCGGGGCCCCCAGGGCCCCTTTTCCCAGTACCCAAAGGATGGGGGTTTTTGTCAATGTTAGAGGAGTCGGCCCCGTAATTTTTGAAGCAGTGAGCTTGCTTGCCTCTAGGGTTCAAAACCCTGTGGGGCTTTTCCGTCGAAAGGGTCGGGGCCCTGGCTTTTCTGGGGACCCCACAGGTGGTGCAGACTTTTCCCTTACCTTGTGAGATGAAAGACTGATGAATTAAAAGCCATGCAAAAAAACCCGGGGCCTTTTCGAGGGGCTTTCAGTGTATATGCTTTTAAAACGCAAAAATTCAGGGTCCTCCGTCAAAAACTTTTGCGGAGAGAGCCTCCTCTTGAGGGGTTTGTGGAAACTTGGCATACGTCTTGCGTCTAAGCCAGGGAATCAGCTCTCATCTCGAGGCAATTTGGGGTACAGGACAGTGTCGAGTTGCCTGTGAACTTGGTACCCCTCTAGACTTGGGCCGTTGTTCTCCGGGACCCTCTGGAGTTGCATAAAGGGAGTCAAGCCTCATGACGTGTTTGATGGGGAACGGGGGTGGCCCGGGAGTAAATGCGGGGAGGGGGCCCCTCATTCGGTTGATTTGGGGCCCATGGAGCTCCGTCGGATGCTGGTGGACCTCGGGGTCCCTCTCTACTTGTGACAGTGTTTTGCGGACTGTCTGACACCCATCAAGCAAGTGAGGCCCTAATGTTCCAGGGGCCTCACGGAATTGCTCTGTTGCAGTGCAGGGGAATGGGCTACCCGCTTGGAGGGGGACGTCTCATTGTTTTTCTCGAGTTGCGGCGGGGTCCTGGGGTCATTCTCGATTACGGGGGGATGGTCCTTCAAACCCGTGTTTTTTCAAAAGAAGTCCAGGAGTCCCGTGAGTTACGAGGGAACCTCAGAGTCTCTTGAGGTTGGCGGGCAAAAGGGACGTTCTAGGGGTGAGTGGGAGCCCCCGGGTCCCCTTTCCCGTAGCCCCAAAGGGGTCTGGGATTCCTGGGGAATGTTCAAGAGGAGTCGGTCCGTCAAATTTTTAAGCAGTGAGCTCTGGTGCCTTCAATGTCACAGGCATGTGAGGCATTCCGTGAAAGGAAGGGGACCCAGGGCTTTCTCATGGACTCCACAGGGGGTGCAGAATCCCTTCACCTTGTGAGGAAAAACTGACTGTATTCAAGCCTGCAAGGAAACCGGCCCCCTTTTGAGTAGGGGTTCTCGGGGTATATGCCCATTGAGGGAGCAAACTCAGGGTCCCCCCCCCCCATACCTATTGTGAGGAACCTCCCCTTGAGGGGCTTGTGGAAGGGGCCCACGTCTTTGGGCTAAACCCGGGGAAACACTTCATCTCGAGGCAATTTGGGGTACACGGAGCAGCTGAGTTGCTCTGGAATTGGTACTCCCCTTAGCTTGGCCGTTGTTCTCGGGGGGAAAATCTGGAGTTGCCTAAAGGGGGGTCAAACCCCAGGTCGTGTTTGATGGGGAACGGGGGGGGCTCTGGATCAAAACGGGGAAACGGGCCTCCTGAGTTGATTTTGGGGCCCAGGAGTCCTTCGGGTGTGGTGTGACCCCGGGACCCCCTCTACTTGTAACAGTGTTTTTGGGTCTGTTGAACCATCAAGCAAATCGAGGCTCCTGACAGTTTCAGGGGGCACGGGAAATTTCT
>NW_027224513.1:0-18838 GCF_023699985.2 Odocoileus virginianus | reverse complement strand
TGTGAAGATGCGGTGGGCACGCATGTGTAGGCCCCTGATACACAGTTACAACAGTGATGATGATGATTATAGCTGTTCCTGGTGTCTGGTCACTTCCTCCCCTCCCACTCAGGTCTCCTATCTTTACATGACCCCACTGCACAGCGTTATGGAGAGAATGAAGTGAGGAGATGAAACATCCCATATGCTTTATGTTTAATCAGTGGCAACTACATTTCTTATTTTGTGTGCTATAAAGACAGCATGAGCTAGATGGGCTCAGACTTCCAGTAGAGCTGGGGTATTGTAATTTCCATTTTTCTACTAGGCATGGAGTTGTCTCGCATTTTACAAGAGGGAGCTGTAGCCTGGGGCCAACACCAGGTCTGGACTCACTATATCACACCGGCCCCTTGGGCTGTGTTCCTGAGGTGGAAAAACTCTCTTCACAAGATTCCGGCACAGCCCTCAGCTCTGTGCCCACAACCAGGGGAGTAAGGGCCTGGACGTTTGCAGAACTGGGCACAGACAGCCTGGGAGGTGAGTCTGCTGATCAGTCCAAGGTTCGGCTGGATGGGGTCCTCCGTGTCCCAGCCCCAGGCTTGGACACCTGCCCTGTGCTCTGATGACAGGATCATATTCAGCCTGAGGAACCCTAGCTACCCAAGCCTCTGGTCCTACCCCTACTTTGACCTGGTCGCGCTCACGTCAAAGTGTTACAGGTTCCTGCTGAGGTGCAGTAGGTGATCGGAGGAGACTGACCCTGGGTGACCTGGAGCTGTGCTGGTGCTCCCAGCCTATTGCCATATGGGCACCCATCTGTGCTTCCTGGACTGGGAGTTCCGGGTTGACCTGAGCCTGATGCACCAGGCATTACAACCAACTCAAACAGCAGAGGTCAAGGAATAAACAGGGTATTCAAGTGCAAGGACTCTCCTGCCCCAACAGTTGGCCTCAGTGTGATCTGAGAGAAAGGTCCTTCCCTGAGATTGCAACTGCTGGTTCCTGTCCTTGTGAGACCTATGGCAGTCACCTCCCTTCCCTGGACCTCAGTTACCTCAACCAGAAAATGGAACTTTCCAAACCTCCTTAGGGAGTTGTCATGAGCACCAATGGTGAAAACAGTCCTACATTGCCAAGCAAATGGTCAGGTACTGCCCTGGACTTACTGGGGCCAAAGAGTGAGACTTGCTGCTGCTCCCAGAGGCTGAGAGTTGGAACAGCTGATCTCAATGGTAGAGGATGCAGAACTGGGTGCCCTCTCCAGATCTGCCCCTTCCCATCTCTTCCACCCTGAGCAAGTTATCCTCCCCTTCTGAGTATTATGCCTCTCAGTCAAGAAATAAGAACAGTAACACCCCCGCCTGGTTGCTTATGAGATGAAACAAGGTGAAGCAGGATAAGCACTTAGTGTTCTGTGGTCATGTCTAGGCAGAGGTGGGGTTCCAGAGGATGGTGTTGGGATCAGAGCTCTTAGAACTCAAGGTCAAAAGTACCTTTGAGCCACCCTAGTCCAGTTACCTCCACTTCTGGTCAGCCACCCTGCAGACCCTGACTCTAAGTATCTAGAGAGGAGCTCAGGCATCCATCGTTAAGCAAACTTATTGATAAGTGTATTTAATCTTTGCTTTAAAAATATATTGCCCAAGAGAAAACTCCAACAGAACTAAAACATATGAAATGGAAGAGGAAAATAAGTTGGGTTCATTTCACGTGTAGCTTTGGATGTGTCCTTCTCCTTCTCCGGACCATAGGCTCCCCAGTCTTCCCAGCAAGGAGGTTAAGTTGAACTCTAAGCGCTCCTATGACTTTGATGTCTGTTATGTTTCCAATGTGGTTAGTTGACCCCGGAGTTGTCACCTAAAGGGAGGAGTTGATGTGAAACTATAAATGTGTTAAGTCAGGACTTACTGTGAGTTTGAACTGCAGGACCCAAGCCACACTGGCTTTAAGAGGAGAGTTCTATAAAGAGGGAATGGTCGGTGCAGAGGGCCAAGGCAGCAATGAATTTTCTATTTTTCTGGAAAAGAAGGAAGACAATAGAGCCGTGGAGAGACAGGTATAGGTGCGTTTGGGGTGGCAGTGAGTAGATGACACAGGAGCCATGATGGGGACTTTTGTTTAAGGTGAGAGCTTTAACTTCTGGCAGCTGCATTGAGAGTAGAGGGGGTGGGGGCATGTGTGCAGAGGGATACCGCGTATATGGGGTATAAACAGAGGCCGACTATATTCACTCTCAGGAGAAACTCTACTGACTCAATGGAGTGGGTAGATGGGGAGGGTGGGTCCTTAGCAACCTGTCATTGCAAGTATTTTTCCCGAGGCTGGTTCCACTGTGAAGGATGTTATGGAGAGTGCTCGGACACAAGGCAAGGTTTGGGAAGAACGACTTCACTGGTCACTGACCCTGATGCTACTATGGGCTGCGAGTCTAGCCCCATCTCTGTCTCTGTCTTACAGGCTGGCTGCTTTCCCTCTCTGAGCCTGAGTTTGCAAATGCTGATAAAATTAAGCTAGATGATCACTATGGATCCTTCTACCAGAATATTCTCCAATTCATCCATTCACAGTTTCAGCCCCAGGCCCCCACCCACATGGCCACCATGTTGGTAGCTGGAGGCTCCATGAGAACCTGCTCTTAGTCTTGGCACAAAGTCCTCTCCATAGCCATCCAATTCAAGCATCCTGGCTGACCTTTGCTTTGGAAGTCTCTCTGTTCACTCTGGACAGGGCTTATTTTCATTGGAGTCTCCTTGGATGGCTCTGGACGCAGAGCTTGTTTCTGGGGGCAGCCTCCCTCCCCATCACCATCAATATAAGGGCCATCACCACCCAGCAGAATTCCAGGAGACTGTGCAGAGGAGCAAGGACTTTGTAAGTATTTTTCTTCAAACCTGTGACTGGTGGGCTTCCCCCTTAATGTCACTCCACATGGAGGCCTACAGAAGGCGTTGGGGACAAGAGGCATTGGGATTAAATTAGCCACTCAGTTGTGTTTGACTCTTTGCGACCCCATGGACTGTAGCCCGTCAGGCTCCTCTGTCCATGGATTTCTCCAGGCAAGAATACTGGAGTGGGTTGCCATTTCCTTCTCCAGGGGATCTTCCTGACCCATGGACCAAATCTGGGTCTCATGCACTGCAGTCTTTACCATGGGAAGCTCTTCAGGAAGGCACCAGGGAAGCTCTTCAGAAGGCTCTAAGGACAAAAGACAGAGGGGTGGGGCCACTTGAATTACCTAATGTTTTGAATGGAGCAAACTAAGAAATAGATTCAAGTAGGAGAAATGTCAAATTGATGATGAATGCAGTGTCATGATGTGCTGCCCACTTATTGGTTCATACTTTTATTTGGCAAACTTTATTTTGTTGTACTTAACTAGCGGCAGTTTTTTACTTTGAGTTGGGAATTCAACTCATCGTGAAATACGTCACAATCCCCCCTCTAAGGAATTCACAGCCTGGTGGGAAAGGCAGCCAAATTGTCACTAATTGGGACCCAGGACTTTGAACAGTGAATAAAGGCAGCAAGATGGCCGAGTGAGTCCACCTAACTTAGTCGCTGGGGAGTGTTCAAGACGACATGATGTCCTACTGAAGCTGGAAAGTCAGTAAGAAATGATTCAGTTTTAAATGAAAAGAAGAGGGAAATGTTCCATGCAGAGAAACCAGCATGTGCAAAGGACCTCTAGTAAAGAGAATTGACCTGGAGTCAAGTGTGACTTTTCAAACAGTAGCTCCTTTATTCACTGGTTGTTTATCTCTGGGCAAGTTTCTCTAGCTTTTTGACCTGGGTTGCCCATCTGTAAGAGAGGAGATAACCGCACCTGTCGTCAAGGACTGTTGAGTGTAAGAGTCGTAGGTGCTCATCCATGATGCCATTTCCCTGTGGGTAATTCTCACTCCTGTTCTTCCCATGACTATTCAGGTGTCAGGACAAGATGTTTCAGCTTTGGAAACTTGTTCTCTTGTGCGGCCTGCTCGCCGGGACCTCAGCGTCTCTTCTTGACAATATTGGCAAGGATGTTCTGAGGAAGCTGAAATCTGGTCTTGAGGAAGGACTTGACAACCTTGACAGTACACTTGAAAGTGAGTCAACAATGGATGATCAGTGGCACCTAGGAGCTTGCTTCCTACATACTATGTCTGTATTACCAAAGGCGGCCAGCAGGTGCAGCTCCTTATGGGTGGTTTATGATTCCTGGCTCATTTGTTTATTATTTTTCTAGAAACAGGCAATACTTAGCTGAATATCACTTTACATCTTATATCATGGTAAACTTTGCTAATATATTCATAGGATAAAATCCTCAAAGTGACATTTCAAAAGTTCAAAAGGCTTGCATATTTTAATTTACAGCACATATTGACAAATAATCCCGTATGTTAATAGTTTCTCCAATCATCTGTGAGAGTATCTTTTTTCTACTCTCTTGACAGCACTGGTTTGGACAACTGAGATTTTTTCCAGTCTCACAGATGAAAGGTTATAATTCATCACAGCATTTGTCTAATTATGAAAGAATTCACTCATTTTTTTCATATTCATTAGCAATTTATATATTGTCATTTAAATATTTAATTTATATTTGTAGCATATTCTTCTGTTGGGTCATTCCAATTTTCTTAGTCATTTGTATTAACCAACTGGAAAAGAATTTCTACCTAGCCTAGGTAGCTTTAAATTTACCTACCATTCTAGTGAATCATATTTCCTTGTCATTCTAATTTCTTGAAGGACCTCGGTCCTTTCACTTTTTGGAAATGTTACTAGGACATTGCTAAACATTCTTTGTAGGAGAAGCTAACTTCTGTAAAGGACTGCCTTCAAACCTTGCCAGGGCTTAGGCAATCTCATAGATACAGCAGGGACCTACTTTCCAATTTCATTGCCAGTAAAACAGCAATGCTTCTGAACACAGAACCAGAGGTGTATACATCAGAGTCGCCTAGTAAGTTCTAAGACCAGATGTAGTTTCCATCGCTGCATCATTATAACTAGGTGCTGTCCATTGCAGAGCCACGTTGCAGTTCTTTGATTACATACTTTTTCTTGCAGCCTTTTCTTCTTCTTTGAGCGAGTTGTTGCCTTGTTGTTTCTCATTTGAATTATTTTCTACACATATTTTCTTAATACTTTTCAAATGTGCCATTCTGCATCTGCCATGTCACTTCCTCTATCAAATCCCTCTTTCCTCTGTCCATTAGGATTCTCTCTTCTTGTTCTCTGCTATTAGTTAGTCCTTTCTAGGCCTTATGCAAAATTGTCATTCAGAGACTCCTATTCGACAATCTGTATATTTTCTCTGATTCTAGATTTTCCATTTCTTATTTTATTCTACATTTATTTTGTTTGTATGAGCAGCTCATTAGTGCTTCACTACTAGAAGCTGATGTGCAATCAATACCTATTGCCTGCTCAGTGGGTTGATTGCTTTGTTGATGAATAATGAGTATGTATTAGCATGAAGTCAGCATAAAAAGAACAAGGTCTTCTAGCTGTGTGACTTTGATCAATTTCTAAAACTCTTGATCTTTAATTTCCTCATCTGAAAGTACAGATGTTAATAATACCTACTTTATGCAGTTGTTGCAAAGATTAAATGAAATAACATAGGCAAATATTCTCATTTAGTACCTGGTGCATAGGAGCTGCTTCATAAGTTGTGTACCACACTAAGTGGAGATTGTTTTTGCAGCTATCTTGGGGCAATTGAAGACTGCTGAGGAGACCCGGAGAAGACTGAGGAAACTAAGAACTTGTTGGAAACAACTCATTTCTGGAATTTTTCAAGTAGTGGACAGGCTTACAGGGTGAGTTGATGCTTCATTTGGAGATTTTGTTCCCAGAAAAGAGAATACATCTCTTTGGGGACATAAGTTTAATATCAAAGACAAAAAGTGAAAGTGAAAGTCTCTCAGTTCTGTTTAGTCGCTCAGTCGTATCCGACTCTTTGCAACCCCATGGACTGCAGCACGCCAGGGCTTCCCTGTCCATCACCAACTCCAGGAACTTGCTCAAACTCATGTCCATCGTGTCAGTGATGCCATCTGACCATCTCATCCTCTGTCGTCCCCCTTTCCTTGTACCTTCAATCTACCAGCCTTAGGGTCTTTTCCACAGAGTCAGTTCTTTGCCTCAGGTGGCCAAAGCATTGGAGTTTCAGCTTCAGCATCAGTCCTTCCAATGAATATTCGGGACTGATTTCCTTTAGGATGGACTGGTTGAATCTTCTTGCAGTCCAAGGGACTCTGAAGAGTCATCTGCAGCACCACGGTACAGAACTATCAATTCTTCAGTGCTCAGCTTTCTTTATAGTCCAACTCTCACACCCATACATGACTACTGGAAAAGCCACAGCTTTGACTAGATGAACCTCTGTCAGCAAACCAATAATGTCTCTGCTTTTTAATATGCTGTCTAGGTTGGTCATAGCTTTTCTTCCAAGGTGCAAGTGTCTTTTAATTTCATGGCTGCAGTCACCATCCGCAGAGATTCTGGAGACCAAAAAAATGAAGTCTGTCACTGTTTCCATGGTTTCCCCTTCTGTTTATCATGAAGTGATGGGACCAGATACCATGATCTTTGTTTTTTGAATGTTGAGTTTTAAGCCAGATTTTTCACTCTCTTCTTTCACTTTCATCAAGAAGCTCTTTAGTTCTTCTTCGCTTTCTGCCATAAGGATGGTGTCATCTGCATATCTGAGGTTATTGATATTTCTCCCGGCAATCTTGATTCCAACTTGTACTTCTCCCAGCCCAGCATTTCAAATGATGTACTCTGCATATGAGTTAAATACCCAAGGTGACAGTATACACTCCTGACGTACTCCTTTCCCAATTTGGAACCAGTCTGTTGCTCCATGTCTGGTTCTATTTCTTCTTGACCTGTATACATATTTCTCAGGAGGCAGGTCAGGTGGTCTGGTATTCCCATCTCTTGAAGTATTTTCCACAGTTTGTTGTGATCTACACAGTGAAATTTGCTCAGTCATGTCCAACTCTTTGTGACCCCATTGACTATGCAGGTCATGGAATTCTCCAGGCCAGAATACTGGAGTGTGTTGCCATTCTGTTCTCCAGGGGATCATCCTAACACAGGGATTGAACCCAGATCTCCCACATTGCAGGCGGATTCTTTACAAGCTCAGCCACCAGGGAAGCCCGTAGTTGGTTGAGTCACTCATGTAGGCAAAGGGTTCCTCTTAGAGTGCTGTGCTGTTCTGTGCTCAATTGAACCCAGATCTCCCACATTGCAGGCAGATTCTTTACAAGCTCAGCCACCAGGGAAGCCCGTAGTCGGTTGAGTCACTCATGTAGGCAAAGGGTTCCTCTTAGAGTGCTGTGCTGTTCTGTGCTCAATTGAACCCAGATCTCCCACATTGCAGGCGGATTCTTTACAAGCTCAGCCACCAGGGAAGCCCGTAGTTGGTTGAGTCACTCATGTAGGCAAAGGGTTCCTCTTAGAGTGCTGTGCTGTTCTGTGCTCAGTCGCTCGTCCTCTCCACTTTTTGCAACCCCATGGCCTGTAGCCTGCCAGCCTCCTCTGTCCATGGGGATTCTCCAGGCAAGAATACTGGAGTGGGTTGCCATGCCCTCTTCCAGAGGATCTTCCCAACCCAGGGATTGAACCCAGGTCTCCCACATTCCAGGCAGATTCTTTACCAACTGAGCCACCAGGTAAGATGAATAATCTTGTGTGTTCTTACAGAGCAGGAGTGGCCTGAGGCCAACTCCACCAGAACTTGGGAAAATTAGAGGGCTGTGGGGGCTGTCCAGGTATCTAATGGGTTTAGGCTTTCTCTTCTGTGATATCAGGGTCAGGATGAGGATTCTCTTCACCCTACCTCTACCTGTTTGCCGGTGCCCAAATTCCCTTTCCCCAAGAATAAGACTTTTCTTCTCTGAATATAACTGAATTTAAAAGTATGAATGGTCTCAGGAGAGAGGAAACTAGAATTCACACCATGTAGGTGGCCCACACGTGAAATCTGGGAATCAAGCAGTTCCAGGTTCTAATTCTAGCTCTGCATAAAAAGGAATGAAATAATGTTGTTTGCAGCAATAACCGAATGAATGTAGAGATAATCATACTAAATGAAGTAGGTCAGAGAGAGAAAGACAAATATCATAGATACCACTAATACATAGAATCTAAAATATGATACTAAAAACTTATACAAAAAGACTCATGTGCATAAAAAATTAAAAGAAAAAATTCACAGTTACCAAAAGGGAAACAGTGTGGAGGATAAATTAGGAGTTTGGCATAAATATATACACACTACTATATATAAAATAGATAACCAACAAGGACCTACTATATAGCACAGGGAACTATACTCAATATT
The DNA here is from genome assembly GCF_023699985.2 of Odocoileus virginianus. Lineage (NCBI taxonomy): Eukaryota > Metazoa > Chordata > Mammalia > Artiodactyla > Cervidae > Odocoileus > Odocoileus virginianus. Next base: position 10,509 of record NW_027224513.1, on the reverse strand, counting down.
TTGTAATAACTTATAAGGGAAAAGAATCTGAAATAAAAATACATCTATATTTATATCTGAATCACTTTGTTGTACGCCTGAACCTAATGAAAAGTGAAAGTGTTAGTCACTCAGTCGTGTCTGACTCTTTGTGACCCCACAGACTATAGCCCACCAGGCTCCTCTGTCCATGAAATTCTCCAGGCAAGAATACTGGAGTGGGTTGCCATTTCCTTCTCTAGGGATCTTCCCAACCCAGGGATCAAACCCGGGTCTCCTGCATTGCAGGCAGATTCTTTACCCTCTGAGCCACCGTGGAAGCCCCACACCTGAACCTAGCATAACATTGTAAAGCAACTAGATATCAATCTAATAAAAAAGAACAAATTCTGACTCTGACACATATTCACCCTTGGAGTCTTGAGGGAAATCACAGCTGTCTGATCGTCAGTCTGCCATGCCATCCAGGGAGAGAATCCAACCCCTGAGCAGGACTCCCATGAGACCAAAGGCAAGGTCTATGAGGCTCAAATGCTCAGCACAATGCTGGCATAGACAAGAGCCCAGCAATGACTGTCAACAGGAATGACAGGGTGAATTGTGATTTTTGCACAGGTTGAAAATCAGTAACCTGCACATCCTGGATATCACATTCAAAGAGACTTCTGATGGCAAAGGTGCTATAGTGAAAGTCCCCATCACTGCCGAAGTCAACGTGAACTTGTGAGTATGTCTTGGAACTTGACATTTGGGACTTGCAGTGCATAGTATGGCTGCACTGATAGATCCCCAGTTTGAAATCAGGCAATTTCTACCCTGCTACCTTAGTCTCTCAATCTATAAAATAAGAAGGTCTTTGCAAGTCTAGAATCCTAACCTTTAAAATGCTCTACCAGACTTTTCCTATAACCAAATCTCGCTTTTAAAAAATCCCTCCATGAAATACATTTGCAAAATCTTAACACTTTTCTAATTATAAAATTTGAGAATTGAGAAGACATGATCACTTATAACTCTTTGGCAAAGTTTACCCCAGCATCATTTTGTCTCTCAAGATTCTCATTAAATGGCAGTGACCAGTATAGGCCATATAGCAGTGTACAGTATGTAATGAAGAGCATGTGGAAATTATATGGAAAATATACTTTCTAGGCCTTTTAATTACTTTGAAGATACAGAGAGATAGGAAATGTAGGACATGTAGGAGTCTTTATAAATTAAAGTGCACTATGACTTCATCATTCATTAGTTTGAGATCCTGAGATAGTTACTTAAATTCTCTACACCACGTGCTTCCTCATTCTGAAAACAGAGATAGTGATAGTACTTTTAGAAATGGTATTGCTGTAGAGATTAAATGGATTAATCCAGGTAAAATACGCATTTTTGGAAATACCTAACATAGTATTTTCTTAGGAAATGTTAACTCATTTTTATTTTAATCATTGGTGTGATACTCTATATAAATTTCACATGAGCCAAACCCTTGTGGCCAGGAGAAGAAATTCTTAATGTAAGAATGTAAATTCCATAAAGAAAACAGATAGTATTAACATTGTCCACTTGTCATTCAGCAACTAAGTCTATCCAACCTTTGTGACCCCATGGACCGCAGCACACCAGGCCTGTCCTTGTCAATAGACATCCCATATAATGTCCACACAGAGAGAGATTAAAGTGGGCAATGTGAAGAGACTTCTCCACCTCTGTTCATTGTGAACCTATCTCCCTGCAGGCCTGTGTTGGGTAAGATTGTCGACTTGGCCCTCAACTTGGTCCTACAGTTTTGTGTTGGCGTTGAAACTGATGAAGACACTGGTGACTCCAAGGTGGTCGTGGAAGAATGCAGGAGTGATCAACACAGCATCTCTCTCAGCGTGCTGGGCAGGTCAGGTGCACACATTTCAGCAGAGTGGGGATGTCAGAGGAGTTGGGACTCATAATTTCAGCCCTATTCCTTACCTGGGAGGGAACGGAATATGAAAAAAAAGAGGTTAGACTTTGGAATCAAGTTAGCTTTTCTACTAACTTGTGGTTTTGTAATCAATTGAGCATCTAGATGCTTCAGTTTCCACATCTGTAAATGAAAGATGGTAAGAACACCTAACTCATAGGCTACTGTGTTAGCCAAATGAGAAAATGGAAGTGTTTACCATACAGCCTGGCACATACTAAGCTCTCAGTAATAATAATATCCATGCTGACTTTCAGTGTCTTTGTTTGTTCCCTTACTGAGACTGGAGTGTTATCTCTCCAACCATAACTGTGAATTGCTGTATTTCACCTTTCAGCTTTATCTGTTTTAGCTTCATGTTTTTTGAAGTTCTCTTGTTAGATGCATGCACATTTAGCATTGTTACATCTACTTGAAGAACTGACTGGTCTCATATTACATAGTGTCCCTCAATAATAATAATAATGATTCACTGTGTTTACTTTCCTGCCTCTTGTTAGGAGAGGGCAAGAGGAATAGTAAATGCCTGCTGTGGGCTCTAATTTCAGACTGTCCCCAAAACCATCCTCTACCCACTGGAAAATTCCCAAAAATGGCATCTTGAAAACTGAGTCCTCTCCATTTAAATCACTGATCTCTGGTAACCCACCAAATCTACATCTTAAACTGTGTGCTTGAAAAACATGTTTAGCCCAGGAAGAGGGTGGAAGGAGAAAGGCTGATCCTGGTCCTGGCTGGGAGAGAAAACTAGTCTGGAAGCTGAAGGCTGGGGCAGGTTGGCCTTGGCAGGTAACAAGGCTGAGTCGTGAGCAGAGGTCAGTTCATCCTGCCCAACAGGTATCTGATCACAGGTTTGCCTGCAGACCCCCAAAACAAAAGATAGGATAAGTCTGCAGCCTACCGGCACTTGGAAAGACTGAGGTGTAAGCCCAAACATCTGAGCCCTACTGGACACTGCCTAGCCTATATTGCCAGGGAAACCATCCTGCCTTCCGGGTCTCAGTGTCCGTATCTGTAAAATGACATTCCACTCTGCTGCTTCAAACTCTCAGGGGGCTTTTCTATCCACTTCGGATGCAAACTCAGGCCCTCCCAGCGTCATCTAGGCTCTACCTGATTTGGATCCACACCTTGCCCACTCTGCCCTAGACCCACTAGCTTTTGCTCTGAGCCTCAGACAAACTCCTTCCACTCAAGACCTGTGCATGGGCTGCTCAGGCACCTAGGACACCTTTCCTGCATCCCATTTCCATGTATGTCTCATCGTTTAGGGTCTAAAACAAGGTTCCTCTCCTCTCTCCTCTCTCATAGGATTCTACTTTTGCCCTTCTCAATACTTGTCACAAGTTGTCATTAAATATTCAATTGTATGTTTACTTCATTTATTCCTTCAGCCAAAAACATGTGGAGCAGCTGCTCCATACAGGCAGGCACCATTCTGAGCTCAGGAGAAAGTACTGGTGACTGCTGGCAAGGTGCTTGTTCTCATGGAGCTTAGTCTCTGGAGGGAATGACAGACAGGGCAGAATTCAGCCCAGCAGTAAAGAACACACATGGAAAATGTTCGAATTGCCATCATCCCTGGGCAGAACAGCACACCTAACATAGGTGCTATGACAGAAGCCCCGCCTTAGCAAACAGTTACAAGGACTGCCCTGAGGAGGTGACACTTAGGCAGAGAGCTGAAGGTGGGAAGGAGTCAGTCTTAGGAAAATGCATTAAAATTAAGTTGGCCAAAAAGTCTTTTGGTTTTTTCCATAAGATCTTGCAGAAAACTCCAATTGAAACTTTTATCCAACCCAGTATTCAGGTACCAAATTAGGAGTTGCTTGGGCTTTGTTCATCAATGTGTCACCAATCAGTCCTGCTTTTGAGCACATAGTTGGTGCTCTCTAAATATGTGTTGATGAATGAATGGATGATTAGATGCACGAATGGATGGATGGATGAATGGGTAGAAGGATGGATGGATGGATAGAAGAATGGATGTACAAATGAATGGACAAATGGATGGATGGATAGAAGAATAGTTGGATGGGTGGATGGAAGGATGGATGGATGGATCGATGGATGGATGGATGGGTCAATGAGGTTAGGGTTGCGATGAGACTGTCATGAGCTATTGAGGTGGGCTGCTGGTCAACCATGGGGTTCTAAGTAGTGATCCCCCTGGGTAGAGGCCCAAGTCACCTGGTTTCAAGGTGCTTCACCACTTCTGCCCTCTTCCCACTGCTCTTGCTTGGCTGCTCTGCCAACTTCACCGACCTTTATCAGTTTCCTCTCTTCTCCAGGCGCATTAAACTGTTCGACGAGATGTTGGACTTTGTAATCAACCTCGTGAATGAGGCGTTGTCCCTGGTAACGCATTATGAGGTGAGTCCCCCACTCCTGGGGTGCAGAGCCAGGCCTGGTGGGGGCAGGTGTGACTTTCCCTGGCTGGACTGTACTCTCTGGACACCTTCCTTTTCTGAGGGGCCAACTTCCTTGGGGCAATCAATTGCTACCTGTCCCACTTCACTCAGCCTGGCCTGGGGAGGAGGTGAACAGGGGCCCAACATGAGCTGAAATCACTGGGTCCCACACTTGAACCATTTAAAATACCCATGGACTGCCAGTAGGCCTTATAGCTAATGTCTGTCTTCATTCAACACAATTTTAATTCATTTCAATAAAAAAAAAGACTGTACATACTGTAGTTCAGATTCATACGCATCATATGAGAAAACCATATGTACCATCTGCCTGAAATTCGAAAGATTCTATATTACTCAACTCTGGTAGGGGGCTGGGACTCTGGCTTTATTTTTAAAAAGTCCTCCATGTTGTTCTGTGTTTTATTGAGCTTGAGTCACACTCAAAGTGTGTTCCTCAGATCAGCAGCACTGACCTCTCATGGGCACTCATTAGAAATGGATAATAGAGACTCAGATAATACCCCAGATCTGTTGCTCAGTAATCTGCATTTTAACAACATCCTCAGGGAATTGTAGACACACAAAATTGTGGAAAACAAAAAAAAACACTTCTCTGTGGTTCCCAGGGCCCCATTGAACTCTATAAAGTTTCAGAGTCCAGTGGTCAAGGCTTCTAAGGGCATAGTGTTCGGCAATGTTAAAAGTCTAGATTCTCCAAGGTTCTAGGATTCTAATGTTCTGAAGTTTTAGGACCCTAGTGCCATCTGGTTCTCAGATTTGGACCTTATAGGTTTCCACTGTTCTAGAGCCCTAAGGGTCAGAAGTTCTGAGGCCCCCAGTACTGCATCTCTGTGGGTGGCAGGCAGGGAGCTCACAGCAGGTAATAACTAGTCCTCTTCCTTCTCCCAACTCTCCTCTCCCTCCTCACCTCCCAACCACTTTCTTTCCTTCCCTCTCTCCATTTCTCTCTCTTGTGTCTCTCTCTTTCCCTGGCTCCTTGCAAACCTCAGGTGTGCCCACGAGTCCGCAGTTTCCTTGGAAGCCTGGATGTGGATTATGTTAAGAACCGCATTGGTAAGTCACAGCCTGGGGAAGCGGGGAGGAGGCTCCCTATGCATCCTTACAGGGGAGGGCACACTGCTCTATGCCTGCTGCACCAGCAGGTCTTGTCAGGGCACCCTGGAGAAGTTTAGGACCCTTCGTGGTGAGCAAGTCTGGAAAGTGTGGCCGGAGACCTCCCTGCAGACCGATGGCCTCTTGGGCCTCTGAGAGCTTCTATCCCTCCTTTGTCACACTGGGAGAACCTGCTGCCCAGAATGTAGTGAGAAAGAGGACTGGCCAGATCTAGGTTCAAATCCTGGATGTTTTCTTAGCAACTGTCGGGTGGGGGTCAAGTGGCTCCACCTCTCTGAGCCTTGGGTTCCTCCCAAGTGAAAGGAAATTGTTAACACTGCCGAGCTGATGAGTGGATTTAAAGAAAAAGCAGAAAGAGCTTAATATCAAGTAGGCATTGTTAATCAACACCGGCCCTTACCTTTTGTTTCTTATGAGGAGCTATGGCTTCACCTCCAACCCCTGGAAGCTCTTCTTGACCTGGGTCCCTGGCAAGACTGGGGTTGCGAGGGCTGGGGGGCAACAGAAGTGGGGTGAGTAACAGTGTCAGGGTCCTGGAGGCAGTTTTTCTAGAAAATAGCCACAGACCCATTTCACTGGGCCATCGCTCTGTGCTTCTTATATACTATCTCACTGGATTTTTGGAATGACCCCAGGGGGATGGGTAATGTCATCATACCCATTTTATAGATGAAGTAACTGAGGCTCAGAGATGGAGGGACGTGTAAGAGGTCCATGGCTTTCAAGTCTGACCCACTGGATGGTTTCAGCCTTTAGTGTCTGATTTCTATTCAGCTTCCAGTGCTACAACCTGAGAACTGCTACTGATTTGTTCTTTCAGATGAACTGCATGAAATCCCAGAGACAAAGTAAAGAGCACCGATGAGGAAAATCTCTGTGATGCCTGCCTGCTGGTGAGGGCCAGGCGCTGGGCCCTGGGCTGAGATAGGATAAACACTCACACACACACACACACACACACACACACACACACACACACAGAGGGGCCTGTGGAGAAGCAGAAGCAAAGCTTGGCTTCTCTTCTTTCTCTAGTAGCAGACTGAGCCCTGATCTCAGTCACAGACCAAGTCCTGACCCTTAATCACACATCCAGACTGCACTTGATTCTTCTCCCTGACTGAGTTCAGAACACAGTCGGACATAGCTTTCACTCCACTTGATGACTGAGCCCTGACACTGGTCATGGATAGAGCGCCGACCTGTATCTCAGTCTGATCCCTGATCCTGATCATACACTGAACCCTGAACCCTGGCTCCTCTGGGCCTTGCTTAGTCTTTCCACATTGGTCACTGTTGCTAAAGTGAGGGGGTGGGAGGGTGAGGGGATGAGGAGGGGTCAGTGCCAGGTGCCAGAGAAAGACCCCAAACCACAGGTGCCAGTCCCTCCCAAGCCTCAGAGCTCACAGGGTTTGAGGGAAGCACTCCTGCTGCTGTGTCTGGTGAACACAGCAGCCAGTAAGGGCCCCGGGGTGTCCATGCCTCACACCGGGTCTCCTTCCAGATTGGTTCCCGGGACGTGACTGAATCTCTGTACCGTCTCCCTCTGGGACGATCGGTGCTGCCACCATCCCCCAGGAGTGACAACAGAACCCAGTCAAAGGACAGATACTCTCTCACAGTCAGGACATCCTATGCTCATCACCCTCCACCCCCAGCAATAAAAAGCCATTTCTGCACCTCCTGTGTGGCCGTTGCATTCCTTCCACTGGGATTTCAGGGAAGGCGAGGTATGGGCAATTAGGGCAGCAGTGATGTGGATCTGTAGCTGGAAGGGAACTTTGGGATTATCCAGCCCCACTTCTGTGTCTTAAAAATAGGATCACTGAGACCCAATGGGCAAGAAGGTGATCCAGGTTCACTGGAGACAGCCTCATTATGCTTCTGCTAACACCACCGCCATGTTGGAGGGCTGCCTTCACCAGCACACCTGAACTCATGACCTCCTCATAGGACCCTTCTGCAGGAGACACCAATCTTGTCCCCATTGGACAGATGAGGAAACTGAGGCTCATAAGGACAAGTGACATATTGAGCTTACAGGGTAACAACTGGCAGGACTGGGTTTTAAATCCATGGGTATGGGATCTCTTGCTCAGAGAGGAGACATCGCCCTGAGTACTCAGCCACCTCTCCCCAGCCCCAAGCAGGTCCCGCTGTCCTGGCCTTGATCTCTCCCGCCCAACACTGATGAGGTTTCTCTCGTGGCCCTTCTCAACATGCAAGCCCTCGGCTTCCCCTTTACCCTGGAACTGGAGCACAGAGCCCTTTACTCACAGCCGTGTCACCTTTGCAGAGAACAGACCCAGGCTATCACCTCAGGGACCCTGGGCCTCTCCTTTTCAGGGTGCCATCTGGCTTACCTGCCCAGAGGGCCAGAGAACATTTGCCCATCTTGCCATGAGCCATCTCACTGCTGTGTGCAATTCTGTGAGGGAAGAACCACTGTCGTCCTCATGGGAGACTCGGGGTAAGAGAGGCCAGGGTCACACAGAGGCCCGAACCAGCGCTGCTTCACTCAAGGGCCTTCTGTCTGAAGGAGGCCCCACAAGGTCAAATCACCATAGGAGGCCCTTGAGCCCCTGGGGCAGCTTGGTCCGGGGGGCCTTGGAGCAGCTCTCCCAAGAGACATCAGTTCAGGCTGTGCCGGGGCTCCTGACACACGTGAGGTGAGAGGTTGGACAGAGCTGAGCATGACCTGGCCTCTGCTGTTGCCAGCTGTGTGATCTCAGCCAACTTACCTAACCTCTCCGAACCACAGTCCTCAAACCTGCCCAATGGAGTTAACAGCAAAACCTCCCTCGTTGTGTGGATGTGAGAATGAAATGAGTCAGTGAGTGGAAAGTGCTTTACCAGAGTCTGACTCTGGTGAGCACAAATGAATGTCAGCCTCTACACACTGGAGTCACTGCTAAATGGTGTTGAGAAATTCTGTATTAAATCTTTATACACAGTATCTCACTCAATTCTGATTTCTACTGAGTGATGCAGTGACTGGTTCTTGGAGTAGGCGTGGCAACTGAGTCTCAGAGAGGTGAAATGACTTCTCCAGGGCCACACAGCCTGTCAGAGGATAAACTGGATTCCATTGAAACTCAGAGCTGGTGCTTCCTCTGCTGGCCAGAGCAAAGAGATGAGAGTTTTCCTCTCTATCTTATTTTGTGACAATCCCAACTCCCACAACAGCACACAAGGAGGTCTCACAATTCAGGGCTTCTCTTGAGCAGTAGCCCACTCGGGTCAGTGCTGAGCCTTTGTCCAGGCTGTTCCACCCCCTGGTCATCATTCCTTCCCTCCCTCCAGCTTCTCAATCCTCCTCTGCCCACCACTCTGCTCAGGAGCTGTCTCCTGGTAAGTGGGGGCCACTCCTCAATGTTTCCCCAACAAAGAGACCATGTTTTCCAGCTGGTAGGTCTACCCAAGCTACCTTGTCATCATTGTCCCATACAGACAGAGGGTTCAGGAAGTGTCAGCTCTCATAAAAAAGGTTTACACTTTTTTAGTTATCTTTTTCCGATTTTTTGGTAAGAACAAAATTGACATTCATCACTGTATAAGTTGAAGCCAACAGTTTGATTTCTGTGTACTATGAAGTGATTATGACAATAGGTTAAGCTAACATTCAAGTTTTCTCATATAGATACAGTAAAAAATGAAGAAAAAAAGAACAACAGTTTTTCCTTGTGATAAGAACTCTTAGAATTTGCTCTCTTAACGTTTCTGTATATCATACACCACTGCTAGCTATAGTCATCATGTTGTATATTATACCCCTAGTATTAAAATATGAGGAAGAGTAGCAATAAATGCCTATATAAAGAAGCAAGAAAAACCCAAATAAACAACCTACTTCTATACCTTAAGGGATTAGAAAAAGAAGAATAACTAAGCCCTAGGTTACCACTGAAACAGTACAATAAAGGTTACAGCTTGAGTAAATTACATAAGAAGAGAAAAATAATTTAAATATTAACCAAACTAATATTGGTCCTTTGAAAATGTTAAAAAGAAAAAAAAGAAAAAGAAAGAAAAAAACCGTTAGCTGGATCTCATGACTCACAAGGGGGCTTTAGGTCTTCACATGTTGCCTGGATCTGATTTGTCCTCAAGATAGCATTTATATACAAATATTTTGGCAAAGCTCACTAGAAAAAGAAGCTGGACAAAGGGGAATATATTGTTATAGTGTCTTGATCCAAGTTTACCTGAAGTCCTCCTTGCCACAAAAATTTCTGTTCAAATACATTTCTCGCTTCTTACTTTTTATTTTTATTGAAGCCGGTATGATTCAGCTCCTGCCATTCAAATCTACAGGAAGTCCTGGAAACACATTTGTAAACTCATGTCTTCCTCCTCCAATCTGATGCCTACTCGGGGGTCACACAACCACACTGGAAACACAACAGACATCAAAGCCACACAGAGCTTAGAGGTCATCATTTTAACCTCTTTGCTGGAAAGTCTAGGGAGACTGTGGCCCGGGCGAATGGCTTGGCACTGCGGGTGCATGTTCACCATTGGTGCTCACGACAACCCACTTAGTAGGCATGGAAAACCTCATTTTCCAGCTGAGGATACTGAGATCCAGGGAAGGGAGGTGGCTGGCCTAGGTCTCACAAGCACAGAAAACCAGCATTTGCATGCACAGGAAAGGTCAGGTCATACTGAGGACAGCTGATGGGGCAGGAGAGTCCTTGGACTTGAATATGTTTATTCCTTGATGTCTGCTGTTTGAGTTGGTTGTTACGCCTGGTGGATTGGGCCCATGTCAACACGGAACACCTGGTCCAGGAAGCCCAGATGGGTGCCCACTTGGCATCGGGCTTATAGCACCAGCAGAGACCTCTGGGTCACCCATGCCCATCTCCTCCGGTCCCCCACCTGCGTCTCAGTAGGAACCGGATGAACTCAGCTAGGACAAAGTACAGGCAGGGCTGGAGGCTTGAGGAGCCAGCCTTCCTCACCGTAACTGTGCTCCCACCATCAGAGCACAGAGCAGGGGGAGGGTGGCAGCCCAGGTGCCCAAGCCCG
>NW_027224512.1:0-17139 GCF_023699985.2 Odocoileus virginianus | reverse complement strand
CAAAAAAACGGTGAAACCCGTTCCCCCTGCTTTGATCCAGACCCACCCCCCGTTCCCCATCAAACAAAAACCTGAGGCTTGACTCCATTTAGGCAACTCCAGAGGTTCCCGGAGAACAACGGGCCAAGTCTAGAGGAGTACCAAGTTCAGCAGAGCAACTCGAGGACTGTTCCGTGTACCCCAAATTGCCTCGAGATGAGAGCTGATTCCCTGGCTTAGACTCAAGACGTAGGCCACCTTTCCACAAGCCCCTCAAGAGGAGGCTTCTCTCAGCAATAGGTATGAGGGAGGGACCCTGAGATTGCTGCCTCAATGGGAATATACACCGAGAAGCCCTGACTCGAAAGGAGGCCGGGTTTCCTTGCAGCAGATGGCTTGAATACAGTCTAGTCTTTCATCTCACAAGGTGAAGGGATGTCTGCACCACCTGTGGAGTCCCTAGAGAAAGCCCTAGGTCCCCGACTCCTTTCGACGGAATGCCTCACATGCCTCTGACACCTCGAGAGGCACGCAGAGCTCACTGCTTCAAAATTTGACGGACCCTGACTCCTCTTGAACATTGACAGGAATCCCAGGATCCCTGTGGCTACTGGAAAGGGACCCTGGGTCTCCCGACTCACACGAGAAGCGTCCCTTTTGCCCTGCCAAGCCTCGAAGAGACTCCTGAGGTGTCCCTCGTAACTCGACAGTAGTCCTGACTTCGTTGAACAAACACGAGGGTTGAAGGGCCATCCCCGCCATAAGTCGAGAATGTACCCCAGGTCCCCGCCGCAACTCGAGAAAAACATGAGACTTCCCCCTCCAAGCGAGATGAGGCCCGATTCCCTGCACTGCATGCAGAGCAATTCCGTGAGCCCCCTGAAACAAGTCAGGAGCCTCGACTTGCTTGATGGATGTCGAGACAGTCCGCAAAAACACTGTCACATGTAGAGAGGGACCCTGAGGTCACACCAGCATCGCGAAGGAGCTCCATGGGCCCCAAATCAACTCGAGATGAGGCCCCTTCCCCTGCATTGACTCCAGAGCCATCCCCCGTTCCCCATCAAACACGACCTGAGGCTTGACTCCCTTTAGGCAACTCCAGAGGTTCCCCGAAAACAAAGGGCCAAGTCTAGAGGAGTACCAAGTTCAGCAGAGCAACTCGAGGACTGCTCCGTGTACCCCAAATTGCCTCGAGATGACAGCTGATTCACTGGCATAGACTCAAGACGTAGGCCACCTTTCCACAAGCCCCTCAAGAGGAGGCTTCTCTCAGCAATAGGTATGAGGGAGGGACCCTGAGATTGCTGCCTCAATGGGCATATACACCGAGAAGCCCTGACTCGAAAGGAGGCCGGCTTTCCTTGCAGTGGCTTGAATACAGTCTAGATCTTTCATCTCACAAGCTGAAGGGATGTCTGCACCACCTGTGGAGTCCCTAGAGAAAGCCCTAGGTCCCCGACTCCTTTCGACGGAATGCCTCACATGCCTCTGACACCTCGAGAGGCACGCAGAGCTCACTGCTTCAAAATTTGACGGAGCCTGACTCCTCTTGAACATTGACAGGAATCCCAGTATCCCTGTGGCTACTGGAAAGAGACCCTGGGTCTCCCGACTCACCTCGAGAAGCGTCCCTTTTGCCCTGCCAAGCCTCGAAGAGACTCCTGAGGTGTCCCTCGTAACTCGACAGGAGTCCTGACTTCGTTGAACAAACACGAGGGTTGAAGGGCCATCCCCGCCCCGTAAGTCGAGAATGTACCCCAGGTCCCCGCCGCAACTCGAGAAAAACCATGAGACTTCCCCCTCCAAGCGAGATGAGGCCCAATTCCCCTGCACTGCATGCAGAGCAATTCCTTGAGCCCCCTGAAACATGTCAGGAGCCTCGACTTGCTTGATGGATGTCGAGACAGTCCGCAAAAACACTGTCACAAGTAGAGAGGGACCCTGAGGTCACACCAGCATCGCGAAGGAGCTCCATGCGCCCCAAATCAACTCGAGATGAGACCCGCTTCCCCTGCATTGACTCCAGAGCCATCCCCCGTTCCCCATCAAACACTACCAGTGTCTTGACTCCATTTAGGCAACTCCAGAGGTTCCCCGAGAACAACGGGCCAAGTCTAGAGGAGTACCAAGTTCAGCAGTGCAACTCGAGGACTGTTCCGTGTACCCCAAATTGCCTCGAGATGAGAGCTGATTCCCTGGCTTAGACTCAAGACGTAGGCCACCTTTCCACAAGCCCCTCAAGAGGAGGCTTCTCTCAGCAATAGGTATGAGGGAGGGACCCTGAGATTGCTACCTCAATGGGCATATACACCGAGAAGCCCTGACTCGAAAGGAGGCCGGGTTTCCTTGCAGTGGCTTGAATAGAGTCAAGTCTTTCATTTCACAAGGTGAAGGGATGTCTGCACCACCTGTGGAGTCCCTAGAGAAAGCCCTAGGTCCCCGACTCCTTTCGACGGAATGCCTCACATGCCTCTAACACCTCGAGAGGCACGCAGAGCTCACTGCTTCAAAATTTGACGGAGCCTGACTCCTCTTGAACATTGACAGGAATCCCAGTATCCCTGTGGCTACTGGAAAGGAACCTGGGTCTCCCGACTCACCTCGAGAAGCGTCCCTTTTGCCCTGCCAAGCCTCGAAGATACTCCTGAGGTGTCCCACGTAACTCGACAGGAGTCCTGACTTCGTTGAACAAACACGAGGGTTGAAGGGCCATCCCCGCCGTAAGTCGAGATTGTACCCCAGGTCCCCGCCGCAACTCGAGAAAAACCATGAGACTTCCCCCTCCAAGCGAGATGAGGCCCGATTCCCCTTCACTGCATGCAGAGCAATTCCGTGAGCCCCCTGAAACATGTCAGGAGCCTCGACTTGCTTGATGGATGTCGAGACAGTCTGCAAAACACTGTCACAAGTAGAGAGGGACCCTGAGGTCACACCAGCATCGCGAAGGAGCTCCATGTACCCAAAATCAACTCGAGATGAGGCCCGCTTCCCCTGCATTGAATCCAGAGCCATCCCCCGTTCCCCATCAAACACGACCTGTGGCCTGACTCCCTTTAGGCAACTCCAGAGGTTCCCCGAGAACAACGGGCCAAGTCTAGAGGAGTACCAAGTTCAGCAGAGCAACTCGAGGACTGCTCCGTGTACCCCAATTTGCCTCGAGATGAGAGCTGATTCCCTGGCTTAGACTCAAGACGTAGGCCACCTTTCCACAAGCCCCTCAAGAGGAGGCTTCTCTCAGCAATAGGTATGAGGGAGGGACCCTGAAATTGCTGCCTCAATGGGCATATACACCGGAACCCTGACTCAAAAAGGGGGGCTTTCCTTTGCTGGCTTAAATACATCTTTTTTTTTCATTCAAAGGTAAAGGGATGTTGCCCACCGTGGAGTCCCTAGAGAAAGCCCTGGGCCCCCGACTCCTTTCGAGGAATGCCTACATGCCCTGACACTAAAAGGGCACTCAGGTTCATGCTTCAAAATTTAAGGACCCGACTCCTCTTGAACTTGACAGGAATCCCGTACCCCTGGGGCTCGGGAAAGGGACCCTGGGTTCCCCGACTCACCTCGAAACTCCTTTTCCCTGCCAAGCCTCGAAGAGACTTCTGAGGTGTCCTCGTAATCGGACAGGAGTCCTGATTTCGTTGAACCAAACGGGTTTAAAGGGGCCCATCCCCCCAAAAGTCGAAAAATGTCCCCCGGGGTCCCCGCGAAATGGGAAAAAAAAACCATGAGATTTCCCCCCCAAAGTGAGATGAGGCCCGATTCCCCTGCACTGCATGCAAACAATTCCGTGACCCCCCTGAAACATGTCAGGAGCCTCGATTTGCTTGAGGGAAAGTCAAAACCAGTCCGCAAAAAAACGTCAAAAAGTAGAGGGGACCCTGAGGTCACACCAGCATCGCGAAGGGCCCCAAGGGGCCCCAAAATCAACTCGAGATGGGGCCCCGTTTTCCCCTTACATTGACTCCAAAAGCCATCCCCGTTCCCCACCCAAGAAAGGGACCTGAGGTTTAAATCCCTTTAGGCAACTCCAGAGGTTCCTCGAGAAAAACGAAAAAGGGCCCTAGGTCCCCGGGGAAACCCCTTTCGAGGGAATGCCTCACATCCCTCTGAAAAACTCGAGAGGCCCCGCAAAAGTTTCACTGCTTAAATTTTGGGACGGAGCCTGACCCTCTTTGAACATTGAGGGGAAATTTCCCAGTTTTCCCTGTGGTACTGGAAAGGGCCCCCGGGGTCTCCCGATCACTGGGAAAAAGGGCATCCCTTTTGCCCTGCCAAGCCTCAAAAGAGACCCCTGGGTTTGTCCCTGGGTAATCGACGGGGATTTCCTGATTTGGGTTGAAAAAAAAACACGAGGGTTAAAGGGGGCCACCCCCGCAAAAAGGTCGAGAATGTACCCGGGTTTCCCGCCCGCATCTCAAAAAAAAAACCCATGAGACTTCCCCCCCAAGCGAGATAGGGCCCGTTTCCCCCCTTGCACTGCATGCGAGAAATTTTGGGGGGCCCCCGGGGAAACATGTGGGGGAGCTCGACTTGCTTGATGGTGTCAAAAAACAGCCCGAAAAAAACCAGTCACAAGTATGGGGGGAAACCCTGAGGTACACCAGCATCGGGGAAGGAGTTTCTAGGGGGCCCCAAACCCAACTCGAGTTGAGGCCCGTTTCCCCCTACTTTGGGCCCTCCAGGCCTTCCCCTTTCCCCCATCAAGCAAGCCCTGAGGTTGACTCCCCTTTGGGAAAACCCCAGGGTTCCTGGGGAAAACAAGGGGCCCAAGTCTAGGGGAGTCCCAATTTCAGCAGAGCAATCGGGGATGTTTCCGTTTACCCAAACTCCCTCGAGATGAGAGCTGTTTCCCTGGCTTAGCGCAAGACTGGGCCCCCTTTCCAAAACCCCCTCAAGAGGGGGTTTCTCTCAGAAATAGGTTTGAGGGAGGGACCCTGAGATTGCTGCCTCAATGGGCATATACCCCGAAAAAGCCCTGACTCGAAAGGGGGCCGGGGGGTTTCCTTGCAGTGGCTTGAATACAGTCTAGTCTTTCATCTCACAAGGTGTGCAAGGGATGTCTGCACCACCTGTGGAGTCCCTAGAGAAAGCCCTAGGTCCCCGACTCCTTTCGACGGAATGCCTCACATGCCTCTGACACCCTGAGAGGCACGCAGAGCTCACTGCTTCAAAATTGACGGAGCCTGACTCCTCTTGAACTTTTAAACGGGAAATTCCGGAAATCGCTGGGGGCTACTGGAAAGGGACCCTGGGTCTCCCGAAAAAACCTGGGAAGAAGCGTCCCTTTTGCCCTCCCCAAGCCTCGAAGGGGAAATCCCGGGGTTTGGCCCCTGAAAACTCGACAGGAGCCCTCCTTCTTTTTGAACAAACACGGGGGTTGAAGGGCCATACCCCCCTTTAAGTCGAAAATTTGTCCCCCAGGCCCCCGCCGAAAATTTCGGGGAAAAAAAACCATGAGACTTCCCCCCCCAAAGCGAGATGAGGCCCTATTCCCCTGCACTTCATGCAGAGCAAATTCCGGGGGAGACCCTGAAACATGTCGGGAGCCAAAAAACTTCCCTTGATGGAGTCGAGAGGGGTCCGAAAAAAAAACACTGTCACAAGTAGAGAGGGACCCTGAGGTCACACCAGCAACGCGAAGGAGCTCCATGTACCCCAAATCAACTCGAGATGAGGCCCGCTTCCCCTGCATTGACCCCAGAGCCATCCCCCGTTCCCCATCAAACACGACCTGAGGCTTGACTCCCTTTAGGCAACTCCAGAGGTTCCCCGAGAACAACGGGGCCTAAGTCTAGAGGGTCCCAAGTTAAGCAGGCAACTAAAGGGAAATGCTTTTTTTGTCCCCCAAACTCCCTCGAAAATGGAGCTGATTCCCTGGCTTAGACTCAAGACTTTGGGCCAAACCTTTTTCCAAAAGGGCCCCTAAAGAGGAGGCTTCTTCAGAAAATGGGTATGAGGAGGGCCCCTGAGATTGTGCCTCAATGGGCATATACCCCGAAAAAACCCTGACTCAAAAGGAGGCCTTTGTTTTTTTTGAGGGGGTTTGGGAATACAGTCAATTTCTTTCTATAAAAAACCCTAAAGGGATGTCTAAACCACCTTGGAGTCCCTAGAGAAAGACCTAGGCCCCCGACCCCTTTCGACGGAATGTTTCCCACCCCTCTGACACTGGGAGGGGGGCCCCGCGGGAGCCACTGTTTTAAAAGTTTGACGGAGCCTAAATCTTTTTGTACATTGCGGGGAATCCCAGTACCCCTGTGGCTACGGGAAAAGGGGGACCCGGGGTCTCCCGACTCCCCTTGGGGAAGCGCCCCTTTTGCCTTGCCAAGCTCAAAGGAGATTCCTGAGGTGTCCCTCGTAACTGGACAGGAGTCCTGACGTCGCTGGACAAACACGAGGGTTGAAGGGCCATCCCCGCCGCAACTCGAGAATGTACCCCAGGTCCCCGCCCCCAAACCTCGAAAAAAAACCATGAAAACTTCCCCCCCAAAGCAAAGATGAGGCCCGATTCCCCTGCAGCATGCAGAGAAATTCCGTGAGCCCCTAAAAACAATTGACTCCAGAGCCATCCCCCGTTCCCCATCAAACACGACCTGAGGCTTCACTCCCTTTAGGCAACTCCAGAGGTTCCCCGAGAACAACGGGCCAAGTCTAGAGGAGTACCAAGTTCAGCAGAGCAACTCGAGGACTGCTCCGTGTACCCCAAATTGCCTCGAGATGAGAGCTGATTCCCTGGCTTAGACTAAAGATAGGGCCACCTTTCCACAAGCCCCTCAAGAGGAGGCTTTCTC
Source organism: Odocoileus virginianus (assembly GCF_023699985.2). NCBI lineage: Eukaryota > Metazoa > Chordata > Mammalia > Artiodactyla > Cervidae > Odocoileus > Odocoileus virginianus. The sequence continues at coordinate 10,366 of NW_027224512.1, read as the reverse complement.
TAAGCAATAGGTATGGGGGAGGGACCCTGAGATTGTTTTGCCCTCAAGGGGGCAAAATACCCCGAGAACCCCGGGACTCGAAAGGGGGCCCGGGGTTTTTCCTTTCAGTGGCTTAAATACGTTAGTTTTTTCATCTAAAAAGGTAAAGGGATGTCGGGGCCCCAACCTGGGGGTTTCCCAAAAGGGAAACCCCTTTGGGGCCCCGATCCTTTCGAGGGTTTTTGCCTCACATGCCTCTGCCACCTCGAGGGGGCACGCGAGCTAACTGTTAAAAAAATTTGGGACAGGCCTGACTCCTCTTGAAATTGACGGGAAAACCCCAAGTACCCCTGGGGGCTACTGGAAAGGAACCCGGGGTTTCCCCGCCCTCCCCACGAAAAGCTTTCCCTTTTTTCCCCTTCCCAAACCCTCAAAGAGACTCTGAGGTGTCCCTCGTAACTCAACGGGAGTCCGACTTCGTTGAAAAAACCCACGAGGTTTGAAGGGCCATCCCCCCCGGAAGTCGAAATGTACCCCGGCCCCCGGCCGCAACTCGAAAAAAAACCAAATGAGACTTCCCCCTCCAACGAGGATGGGGCCCGTTTTCCCCTCCCATGATGCAAGGAGTACCAGTTCAGCAGAGAAACTCGAGGACTGCTCCGTGTACCCCAAATTGCCTCGAGATGAGAGCTGATTCCCTGGCTTAGACTCAAGACGTAGGCCACCTTTCCACAAGCCCCTCAAGAGGAGGCTTCTCTCAGCAATAGGTATGAGGGAGGGACCCTGAGATTGCTGCCTCAATGGGCATATACCCCGAGACCCTGACTCGAAATTTTGGCGGGGTTTCCTTGCAGGGGCTTGAATACAGTCTAGTCTTACATCTAAAAAGGGTAAAAGGGTGTCGGCACCCCCTGTGGGGCCCTAGAGAAACCCCTAGGCCCCCAAATTTTCCTTTGACGGAATGCCTCACATGCCTTCTGACACCTGGAGAGGCACACAGAGGTCACTGCTTCAAAAATTGACGGACCCTGACTCCTCTTGAACATTGACTTGAATCCCCATATCCCTGAGCTACTGGAAGGCCCACTGGGTCCCCCGACTAAATCAAAGAAGCGCCCCTTTTTTGGCCCTCCCAAGCCTCGAAGAAAACCTGAGGTGTCCCGGGGTAATCGACGGAATTTCCTGACTTCTTTGAACAAACACGGGGGTTAAAAGGCCCCATCCCCACCGTAACTCGAGAATATACCCCAGGTCCCCACCGCAATTCGAGAAAAACCATGAGACTTCCCCCCGCAAAGGGAGATGAGCCCCGATTCCCCTGCACTGCATGCAGAGCAATTTTCCCTGACCCCACTAAAAACTGTGGGGACCCTCGATTTGGGCTTGATGGATGTCAAAAGAGTCCGAAAAAACACTGTCACAAGTCGGGAGGGGACCCTGAGGTAAACCAGAAATCGCGAAGGAGCCCAGGGGCCCCCAAATCAACTCGAGATGAGGCCCGCTTCCCCTGCATTGACTCCAGAGCCATCCCCCGTTCCCCATCAAACACGACCCTGAGGCTTGACTCCCTTTAGGCAACTCCAGAGGTTCCCGGAGAACAAGGGCCAAGTCTAGACGAGTACCAAGTTCAGCAGAGCAGACTCGAGTTCAGCAGAGCAACTCGAGGACTGCTCCGTGTACCCCAAATTGCCTCGAGATGAGAGCTGATTCCCTGGCTTAGACTCAAGACGTAGGCCACCTTTCCACAAGCCCCTCAAGAGGAGGCTTCTCTCAGCAATAGGTATGAGGGAGGGACCCTGAGATTGCTGCCTCAATGGGCATATACACCGAGAAGCCCTGACTCGAAAGGAGTGGGGGCTTTCCTTGCAGTGGCTTGAATACAGTTGGGTCTTTTCTCAAAAGCTAAAAGGTATTTTCTGCACCCCCTGGGGGGCCCCTAGAAAAAAGCCCTAGGTCCCGACCCCTTTTCGACGGAATGCCTCACATTCCCTCTGACACTCAGAGGCACTCAGAGCTCACGCTTAAAAAATTTGAGGGACCCTGACCCCTTTTAAACATTGAGGGAATCCAGAATTCCTTTGGGGCTACTGGAAAACGCCCCTGGGTCTACCGGCTCCCCTCGAGAAGCATCCCTTTTGCCCTCCCAAAGCCTCGGGGAGACTCTGAGGTGCCCCTCGTAACTCGACGGGGATTCTGACTTCGTTAAAAAACACGAGGGTTGAAGGGCCATGCCCGCCGTAACTCGAGAATGTACCCCAGGTCCCTGCGCAACTCGAAAAAAAACCATGAGACTTCCCCCTCCAAGCGAGATGAGGCCCGATTCCCCTGCACTGCATGCAGAGCAATTCCGTGAGCCCCCTGAAACATGTCAGGAGCCTCGACTTGCTTTTGGATGGATTTCCCCGGGTTTTCCCTTGCAGGGGTTGAATACAGTTAGTCTTTCATCTCACAAGGTGAAGGGATGTCTGCACCACCTGTGTATCCTGGGAAAAAGGGGGCCCCCAAAGGTCCCCGACTCCTTTCGACGGAATGCCTCACCATGCCTCTGACCCCTCGAGAGGCACGCGGGAGCTCACGGGCTTAAAAATTTTTGACGGACCCTTTGACTCCTCTTGAACATTGACGGGAAATTTTCAGTATCGTTTTTGGCTACGGGAAAGGGCCCCTGGGTCCCCCGCCCAAACCCTCAAAAAAGGTCCCTTTTTTGCCCTCCCCAAGCCTCAAAGGGGACTCCGAGGGTGTCCTGTAAATTTGGGACGGGGAGCCCTCACTTCGTTGAAAAAAGGACGGGGGGTTGGGGGGGCCAAAAACCGCCATAAGTCGGGGAAAGAACCCATGTCCCCCCCGGGAACTGGGAAAAAAAACCAGAGACTTCCCCCCCCCCAAGGGGAGATGGGGCCCGGGATTCCCCGGGAAACTGCTTTTGCAGAGAAATTTCCCGGTTGAGAAACCCTGAAAATGTCGGGAGCCTCAACTTGCTTGATGGTGTCGGAGACCCGAAAAAACATTTTGTAACAAGTCGGGGGCCCCCTTTGAGGTCCCCAAAGCATGCGAAGGGCCCATGGGCCCCCAAATAAAATCGGATGAGGCCCGTTCCCCTTTTTTGGGACTCCAGAGCCATCCCCGCCCCCCAAAAAAAGGGCCCCGCCCTGGGTTGACCCCCTTTTTGGCAACTCCAGGGGGTTTCCCCCGGAGAAAAAAGGGCGAAGTCTGGGAAGAGTACAAGTTCGGCAGAGCAAACTAAAGGGGACTGCTCCGTTTTTACCCCAAACTGCCTCGGTGAGAGTTTTTTTCCCCTTGGTTTTAAAACTCAAGACTTTAGGCCAGCTTTCCAAAAGCCATCAAGAGGGGGCTTCTTTAAGCAATAGGAAATGAGGGAGGACCCGGATTGACTGTAAGGGGCCCTTTTAAACCCCGGGAAAAACCCCGATTGAAAGGGGGCCTTTGTTTCCTTGCAGTGGCTTTGAAACAGTCTGGGTCTTTCTTTCTCAAAAAGGGGTGAAGGGATGTCTGCACCACCTTTTGGAGCCCCTAGGGGAAAGGGCCCTAGGTCCCCGACTCCTTTCGAGGGGAATGCCTCCATGCCTCTGAACCTCGAGAGGCACCCCAGAGCTCACTGCTTAAAAAAATTTTGGGACGGGACCTGATCCCCCTTAAAAATTGACAGGAATCCCAGTATCCTGGGCTATGGAAAGGGACCCGGGGGTCTCCCGACTCACCTCGAGAAGGGTTTCCCTTTTGCCCTCCCAAACCCTTTCGAAGGGGACCCCTTGAGGGGGTCCCCCCGTAATGGGAAGGAGCCCTGATTTTCGTTGAACCAAAAACGAATGTTGAAGGGCCATCCCCCCGTAAGCCAAGAATGTCCCCCAGGCCCCCGCCCCCCAAATTTGAGAAAAACCTTTAGACTTCCCCCTCCAAGCGAGATGAGGCCCGATTCCCCTGCACTGCATGCAGAGCAATTCCGTGAGCCCCATGAAACATGTTAGGAGCCTCGACTTGCTTGATGGATCACGAGAAAACCCGCAAGAACACTGTCACAGGTACAGAGGGACCCTGAGATAACACCAGCATAGCGAAGGGGCTCCATGTTGCCGAAAAAATCAACTCGAGATGAGGCCCGCTTCCCCTGCATTGACTCCAGAGCCATCCCCCGTTCCCCCCTTAAAAATAGGGACCTGGGGGTTTGACCCCCTTTTAGGCAACCCCAAGAGGTTCCCCGAAAACAACGGGAAAAGTCTAGAGGAGTACCAAGTAAAAGCAGAGAATCGGGGGACCTCCCTGGGGTGTCCCCCAAAAATTGACTGGGAGTTTTGAGAGTAAATTCCCTGGCTTAGATAAAGACGTGGGGCCCCCTTTCCCACACCCCCTCAAGAGGAGGCTTCCCCTTCAGCAAAAAGATATGAGGGGGGGGCCCCTGGGGATTGTTTGCCTCAATGGGCATAAAAACCCCCGAAAAGCCCTGACTCGAAAGGGGGCCCGGGTTTCCTTGCAGGGGGTTTGAATAAGTCTAGTCTTTCATCTAAAAAGGTGACGGGTTTGTCTGCACCACCCTGTGGGGGTCCCTAGAGAAAGCCCTGGGGTCCCCGACCCCTTTCGAGGGAATCCCTACATGCCTCTGAAAAATCGAGAGGCACTCAGAGCCCCATGCTTAAAAAATTTTTGACGGAGCCTGACCCTTTTAAACATTGAGGGGGAAAAACCCCCAGTTTTCCCTGGGGACTACTGGAAAGGGACCCGGGGTTTTCTCCCGACCCCATTTTGGGAAAAAAAAAAACCCTTTTTTTCCCGCCAAGCCTCAAAAGGGGATCCTGTGTTGTCCCTCGAAAAATCGCCCAGGAGCCCTGACTTCGTTGAACAAACACGGGGGTTTTGAAGGGACTTCCCCCCCAAAAGTCGAAAAATGTACCCAGGTCCCCCCCGAAAACCGAAAAAAAAAACCATGGATTTCCCCCCTCCAAGGAGATGGGGGGGGCCCGTTTTCCCCCTGCACTGCATGCAGAGCAATTCCTGACCCCCCTAAAACATGTCGGGAGCCTCGACTTCCCTTGGGATGGTTTGTGGGAAACGCCCGCAAAAACACTGTCCCCAAGTGGGAGAGGGACCCTGGGGGTCCCCCGGGAAATCGCGAAGGGCTCTAGGGGCCCCAAAAAATTTCTCGAGATGGAGGCCCGCTTCCCCTACATTTACTCCGACCACCCCCCCTTTTCCCCATCAAGCAAGATTGGGGCCCTTTTGACTCCCTTTAGGCAACCCCAAAGAGGTTCCTGGGAGAACAACGTGCCAAGTCTAGAGGAAGTACCAAGTTCAGCAGAGCAACTCGAGGACTGCTCCGTGTACCCCAAATTGCCTCGAGATGAGAGCTGATTCCCTGGCTTAGACTCAAGACGTAGGCCAACTTTCCACAAGCCCCTCAAGGGGAGGCTTCTCTCAGCAATAGGTATGAGGGAGGGACCCTGAGATTGCTGCCTCAATGGGCATATACACCGAAAAGCCCTGACTCGAAAGGAGGCCGGGTTTCCTTGCAGTGGCTTGAATACAGTCTAGTCTTTCATCAGGGTTAAAAGGGCCATACCCGCCATAAGTGGGAGAATGTACCCCGGGTCCCCGACGAAATTCGAAAAAAACCATGGAGATTTCCCCCCCCCAAGCGAGATGAGGCCCGATTCCCCTGCACTGCATGCACAGAAATTTTCCGTGAGCCCCCTGAAACATGTCAGGAGCCTCAATTTGCTTGGGGGAGTGGGAGAGAGTCCCCCAAAAACACTGTCACAAGTACAGAGGGCCCCTGAGGTCACCCCGGGCATCGCAAAAGGAGCCCATTGTGCCCCAAATCAATCAAAGTGGGGCCCCGTTTTCCCCCCTGCTTTGATTCCAAAAGCCACCCCCCTTTCCCCCATAAAAGCACGACCTGAGGCTGACCCCCTTTAGGCAACTCCTGGGGTTCCCCGGGAAAAAGGGCCAAGTTTAGAGGGTCCCTTTCAGCGGGAGAAACTAAAGGATGTTCCGTTTTCCCCAAACTGCCTCGAGAGGGAGAGTGTTCCCGGGCTTAGACTAAAGGGACGTGGGGCCACCTTTCCCAAGCCCCTAAAGAGGAGGCTTCTTTTAGCAATAGGTATGAGGGAAGGGACCCTGGGGATTGCGTTCAATGGGCATATCCCCGAAAACCCTGACTCGAAAGGGGGGCCCGTTTTTCCCTTGCGTGGTTTGGAATACAGTCTAGTCTTACATTACAAGGTGAAGGGATGTTTTGCCCACCAGTGCTGCCCCTGAGAAAAAACCTAGGCCCCCGACCCCTTTTGACGGAATGCCTCACATGCCTTGACACCTGGGAGAGGCACGCAGAGCTCACTGTTTTAAAAATTTTGGGACGGAGCCTGATCCTCTTAAACTTTGACAGGAATCCCAGTATCCCTGTGGCAAATGGAAAGGGACTCTGGGTCTCCCGACTCCCCTCGAGAAAGCGTCCCTTTTGCCTGCCAAGCCCCCAAAGGGGACCCCTGAGGTGTCCCTCTTTTACTCGACAGGAGTCATGACTTCTTTTGAAAAAACGAATGTTGAAGGGCCACCCCCGCCGTAAGTAAAAGAATTTACCCCGGGTCACCCCCGCAACTCGGGGAAAAACCCTAAAGACTTCCCCCCCCAAGCGAGTTGGGGCCCCGATTCCCTGCACTGCATGCAGAGCTTTTCCCCGGTTGAGCCCCCGGGAAAATGTCAGGACCCTGGGACTTGTTGATGGATGCCGGGGGACAGTCCGAAAAAAACACTGCCCAAAAAGTACAGGGGGGCCCCTAGGTCACCCCAGCTAAAGGAAGGAGTTCCAGGGGCCCCCAAATCAACTCGAGAGAGGCTGCTTCCCTGCTTTGACCCCAGAGCCATCCCCGTTCCCTTTAAAACACGACCTGGGGGCTTCACTCCCTTTGGGGCAACCCCAGAGGTTCCCCGAAAACAACGGGAAAAGTTTTGAGGGTCCCAAAATTTTAAAGCAGAGCAACTCGGGGGACTGCTCCGTGTCCCCCAAATTGCCTCGATATGAGAGTTTTTTTCCCCTGGTTGACTCAAACGTAGGCCCCCTTTTCCACAAGCCCCTAAAGAGGGGGATTCTCTCAGCAAAAAGGTATGAGGGAGGGACCTGAGATTGTCCCTTTCAAGGGGCCCATATAACCGAGAACCCCTGACTCGAAAGGGGGCCCGGGGGTTTCCCTTGCAGTGGTTTGGAATACATTTCAAGTCTTTCATCTAAACAAGGTAAAGGGATGTCTCACCCTGTGGAGCCCCTAGAAAAACCCCTGGGGCCCCCCCGACTCCTTTCGGGGAAAATGCCTCACATGCCTTGACACCTCGAGGGGCCCACAAGAGCTCACTGTTTCAAAATTTGCAAGCCTGACCCCTTTTAAAAACAATGACAGGAACCCCCAGTTCCCTGTGGCTACTGGAAAGGGACATGGGTTTTCCCGACTCACCTCGAGAAGGGGGGCCCCTTTTCCCCTTTCCAAGCCTCGAAGAGACTCCTGAGGTTTTCCCTCGTAATAAAAACGGAGTCCTGACTTCGTTAAAACAAACACGAGGGTTGAAGGGCCATCCCCGCCGTAAGTCGGGGAAATTCCCCAAAGGTCCCCGCCGCAACCCCGGAAAAAAACCCGAGACTTCCCCCCCCAAGCAGATGAGGCCCCGATTCCCCTGCACTGCTGCGGGACCCAATTTCCCGGGAGCCCCCTGAAACCTGTCAGGACCCTTGGGACTTGCTTGACGGATTTTCGAAACAGTCCGCAAAAAAAATTTTCACAAGTAGAGAGGGAACCTGAGGTACCCCAGCATCGCGAAGGGGGCTCCATGGGCCCCAAATCAAACTCGAGTTTGGGCCCGTTTCCCCCCGATTGATCCAGAGCCAACCCCGTTCCCCATAAAACAGGGACCGGGAGGCTTGACTCCCTTTAGGAAAACCCAGGGGTTTCCCCGAGAACAAGGGCCCAAAATCTAGAGGAGTCCCAAAAAGTTTTCAGCAGAGCAACTCGAGGATGCCCCCTTTTGTCCCCCAAACTGCCTCGAGTGAGGTCGAAAGGAGGACGGTTTTCCTTGCAGTGGCTTGAATACAGTCTAGTCTTTCATCTCACAAGGTGAAGGGATGTCTGCACCACCTGTGGAGTCCCTAGAGAAACCCCCCTGGTCCCCAAATTCCTTTTTCGACGGGAAGGCCTCACATGCCTCTGACACACGAGGGCACGCAGAGCCCCACGCTTAAAAATTTGACGGAGCGACTCTCTTGAACTTGACGGGGAAATTTCCAGTTTTCGCTGTGGAAAGGGGAAAAGGGAAAACTGGGTCTAAAGGGACTAATCTCGAGAAGCTTTCCCTTTTCCCCTTTCCCAATCCTCGAAGAAACCCCCGAGGGGCCCCTTTCGAAAATTGACAGGGGCCCTTCAATTGGGTTTTGAACAAAACGGGGGTTTGGGAAGGGCCATCCCCCCGGGTAATCGAGAATGTACCCAGGCCCCCACCCCCAATGGGAAAAAAAAAAACCATGAGATTCCCCCTTTCCAAGCGAGATGGGGCCCGGGTTTCCCCTGCGGGGGGATGCGGGAGAAATTTCCCGGTGAGCCCACTAAAAACTTTTTGTGGGAAAGCCTGGGACTTGCTTGAGGATGTCGAAAGAGTCCGAAAAAACACTGTCCCCAAGTACAGGGGGGACCCTGAGGTAAAAAACCGGGCATCGCGAAGGAGCTCCATTGGCCCCCCAAATAAATCCGAGGATGAGGCCCGCTTCCCCTGCATTGACTCCAGAGCCATCCCCCGTTCCCCATCAACCCACGACCTTATTTCTTGACCCCTTTAGGCAACTAAAGGGGTTTTCCCGAAAACCCAACGGGCCAAGTTTTAGAGGAGTCCCAATTTTCAGCAGAGCAACTCGGGGGGACTGCCCCGTGTACCCAAATTGCCTCGGATGGGGAAGTAAATTCCCTGGCTTAGACTAAAGCGAAAGGCCCACCTTTCCACAACCCCCCTAAAGAGGAGGCTTCTTCACCCAATAGGAATGAGGGAGGGACCCTGAGATTGCTGCCTCAATGGGCATATACACCAAGAAGCCCTGACTCGAAAGGAGGCCGGGTTTCCTTGCAGTGGCTTGAATACAGTCTAGTTTTCATCTCACAAGGTGAAGGGATGTCTGCACCACCTGTGGAGTCCCTAGAGAAAGCCCTAGGTCCCCGACTCCTTTCGACGGAATGCCTCACATCCCTTTGAAACCTTGAGGGGAACACAGAGTTCACTGCTTCAAAATGTGACGGGCCGGGACCCCTTCTTAAACATTGACAGGGTTTCCCAGTATCACTTGGCTACGGGGAAAGGACACTGGGTTCCCCGACTAAACTCGAGAAGCGCCCCCCTTTTCCCCTTTTCCGGCCAAGCCTCGAAGAGCGTTGAACAAACACGAGGGTTGAAGGGCCATACCCGCCGTAAGTCGAGAATGTACCCCAGGTCCCCGCCGCAACTCGAGAAAAACCATGAGACTTCCCCCTCCAAGCGAGATGAGGCCCGATTCCCCTGCACTGCATGCAGAGCAATTCCGTGAGCCCCCTGAAACATGTCAGGAGCCTCAACTTGCTTGATGGATGTCGAGACAGTCCGCAAAAACACTGTCACAAGTAGAGAGGGACCCTGAGGTAACACCAGCATCGCGAAGGAGCTCCATGTACCCCAAATCAACTCGAGATGAGGCCGCTTCCCCTGCATTGACTCCAGAGCCATCCCCCGTTCCCCATCAAATAAGACCTGCGGCTTGACTCCCTTTAGGCAACTCCAGAGGTTCCCCGAGAACAACGGGAAAAGTCTAGAGGAGTACCAAGTTCAGCAGAGCAACTCGAGGACTGCTCTGGTGTACCCCAAATTGCCTCGTACCCCAAATTGCCTCGAGATGAGAGCTGATTCCCTGGCTTAGACTCAAGACGTAGGCCACCTTTCCACAAGCCCCTCAAGAGGAGGCTTCTCTCAGCAATAGGTATGAGGGAGGGACCCTGAGATTGCTGCCTCAATGGGCATATACACCGAGAAGCCCTGACTCGAAAGGAGGCCGGGTTTCCTTGCAGTGGCTTGAATACAGTCTAGTCTTTCATCTCACAAGGTGACGGGATGTCTGCACCACCTGTGGAGTCCCTAGAGAAAGCCCTAGGTCCCCGACTCCTTTCGACGGAATGCCTCACATGCCTTTGACACCTCGAGAGGCACGCAGAGTTCACTGCTTCAAAAGGTGACGATGCCTGACTCCTCTTGAACATTGAGAGGAATCCCAATATTTCTGTGGCTACTGGAAAGGGACCCTGGGTCTCCCGCCTCACCTCGAGAAGCGTCCCTTTTGCCCTGCCAAGCCTCGAAGAGATTCCTGAGTTGTCCCGTT
>NW_027224511.1:0-19099 GCF_023699985.2 Odocoileus virginianus | reverse complement strand
ATGGAAGAAAAGTTATGACCAACCTAGACAGCATATTAAAAAAGCAGAGACATTACTTTGCCAACAAAGGTCCATCTAGTCAAAGCTATGGCTTCTCCAGTAGTAGTCATGTATGGATGTGAGAGCTGGACTATAAAGAAAGCTGAGCACCAAAGAATTGATGCTTTTGAATCATGGTGTTGGAGAAGATTCTTGAGAGTCCCTTGGACTGCAAGGAGATCCAACCAGTCCATCCTAAAGAAAATCAGTCCTAAATATTCATTGGAAGGACTGATGCTGAAGCTGAAGTTCCAATACTTTGACCACCTGGTGCAAAGAACTCACTCTTTGGAAAAGACCCTGATGCTGGGGAAAACTGAAGGCAGGAGGAGAAGGGGATGACAGAGGATGAGATGGTTGGATAGCATCACCAACTCGATGGACATGAGTTTGAGCAAGCTCCAGGAGTTGATGATGGACAGGGAAGCCTGGCATGTTGCAGACCATGGGGGTCACAAAGAGTTGTATACAACAAAATAATAAACTGAATGCTGCTATCCAAAAGTCTACAAGCAATAAATGCTGGAGAGGGTGTGGAGAAAAGGGAACCCTCTTACACTGTTGGTGGGAATGCAAATTAGTACAGCCACTATGGAAAACAGTGTGGAGATTTCTTAAAAAGCTGGAAATAGAACTGCCATATGACACAGCAATCCCACTTCTGGGCATACACACCGAGGAAACCAGATCTGAAAGAGACACGTGTACCCCAGTGTTCATCGCAGCACTGTTTATCATAGCCAGGACATGGAAGCAACCTAGATGCCCATCAGCAGACGAATGGATGAGGAAGCTGTGGTACATATACACCATGGAATATTACTCAGCCATTAAAAAGAATTCATTTGAATCAGTTCTAATGAGATGGATGAAACTGGAGCCCATTATACAGAGCGAAGTAAGCCAGAAAGATAAAGACCATTACAGTATACTAACACATATATATGGAATTTAGAAAGATGGTAACAATAACCCTATATGCAAAACAGAAAAAGAGACTCAGATGTGTAGAACAGACTTGTGGACTCTGGGAGAAGGCGAGGGTGGGATGTTTCAAGAGAACAGCATCGAAACATGTATATTATCTAGGGTGAAACAGATCACCAGCCCAGCTTGGGTGCATGAGACAAGCACTCGGGCCTGGTGCACTGGGAAGACCCAGAGGGATCCGGTGGAGAGGGAGGTGGGAGGGGGGACCGGGATGGGGAATACATGTAAATCCATGGCTAATTCATTTCAATGTATGACAAAAACCACTGCAATGATGTAAAGTAATTAGCCTCCAACTAATAAAAATAAATGGAAAAAAAATTTAAAAAAAAAAAAATAATTATTATTTTTATATATAAATACAAAATTAAAATTTAATAATCACTCATCTAATAAAAATCTTTCAGTGGCTCCTAAATATTTTACCTTAAACATATTGTACTTTTATAAACTGATGAAAAAGAAAACACTGAAAAATGTTATAAAAAACACAAATATGTTATAACCACTGGTCCCATTTTACTTCTTAGAGGTCAGTGAATATGTTACTAACATATATTTTGATGAATATATCCTTTTACATATCACATAGCTATCCTTTCTTTATATGCACATTCATGTTCATTTTAAAGTAGTAACATTTCCACTGAAAATGCACTCATATAACAAACACATGAGACTTCCATTCACAGATTTGAATTTATAATTATTAAAATAACTACTTAAATATTACCTATCTGCTCATAAATTCTGACTTCAGAAAAAAACAAATGATCTTCAATCCTTTTTAGTTCTCTGTTTTTGCCAATAGGTGGCAATGAACATTCCTCCCTATATTTGCTTTATCATAATTGGAGACCAATGTAAGCAAAATCTCATAACAGTGTAGGGTTTTAAGAAAGACTAGTTACAAGAAAGGAATACAATCTAGAAGATAACCCATTTTAATTGTCTAACAACTCTAACTGTTTAAACTTTTCTTTATATGTTAAGCTAAAATCATCAAATTATATTCCTATATTAAATCCAGGTCTATCTTGTGAAGCCATGTAGAATAATTCTCTAATTATTTTATATGGAAATACTGGGCTTCCCTGGGGGCTCAGGGGTAAAGAATTTGCCTGCCATCCAGGAGACACAGAAGATGCAGATTCAATCTCTGGGTCAGGAAAACCCCCGGAAGGAGGAAATGGCAACCCACTCCAGTATTCTTGCCTGGAAAATCCCACGGACAGAGGAGCCAAGAGGGCTATAGTCCACGGGGTCTCAAAGAGTTGGTCATGACTTAACGACTGAGTGTGCACATGCATGCATACATTAAGATACTGGAGAAGTCTTATCTTTTCACATGTTGCATCACAGATTTTATCAACCATTACTCATGAGACCTGGTTTCAGATGTCCTGTGCTATTTAACCTTCTTTGACATGTTCCACGTCCTTGTTAAAATATAGAATCCAGATTTAATAACAATGTACAATATCAGCAATGCAAAAATCAATGAGACAATTATTTGCCATTCCTATAGATATTATATTCCTATTAATCCACCTCAAAACTTTCTTTTCTTTTGTCAGATATGTCACACTGTGACTTTTTCTAGGCTCATGTTTTTAAAAAAGAGCCTCTGGTCTTACTCACACCTTATATTTTGAAACCAAGTTCAAGTTTGTTCATTACCCCAATTGTATTTTATCTTAGCATCTTAATGTTTTATCTTAGCCTGTAGATACCACTTTGAATACTGATTCAAACTTTTTTTGTATTTGATTATCTCTCCCAGATTTATTATCCACAATATAGGTTCTCTTTTTTTCTTTTAATCCAAGTTAACTGATTAAAATTTTTCAAGAGTTCTTAACTAAATTAAAAATCTCTGTATTTCCAGAATCTCCATCAGGAATTTCATTCCTTGATGTTTTTACAGCTAGAAGTTGTGATATACAAAAAAAAAGACACCCATACTCTTGGAAGTATAGGAATGATATAAATTGAAAGTTCATTAATCAGACATTTCAATTCTGACTGATGCATCACCAAAATATAATGTACTCAAGTACTATTTTAGATTTTCATCATGGACACTTTCTGTGTTATATGTAATTCTTACTACATAGCACAGATGTAATAAAAAAACTATTTTGTCATCTGCATATCCTTAAATCATAATTTTGACCTGTCTCCTAACAAGACCATTGGTATCTGCATCAGCTTCATTGCTAAAATCTCAACTAAAACTTGGTGAAAAGTCTTTTAAATATCCCTTTTAACTATCACATCAACAGCCTGTGAAGAGTCAACATTTGTCACCTTCAATCTTTATTTTTCATCTATCGCCTTTTTCTATCTTCTTCTTCTTATTTACAGCTTAAACCACAAAGGGGATACCTCAGAGCAAAATAAACCGTAGTCAGATTTTGTGCCTTGTGTTTACAAAAGCATCATTGTCTAATTACAGCTGTACTGGTCCACAAGCCACAGCTCAGAATTATTCCGTATGAGGCAGTAACGGAGGCTTTGATGTAGAGCCCTTAATGCAAGACAATGCAAATGACATTTACTAGCAATTTTTTCCCCCATTAATGAACAGTACTTCAGGGAGTGTAAAGGCAAGAGGCATATAATTTCTGAACTACTTAAATTGCTAATTAGATCTGTACAGGAGGTGTATTCCTAATGCAGACAATTACAACAGCTCCTAAGTGTTTGCCTTACAGTTGCTAATTACTGCAGAAGCCAATTAATTGCTGTTGACTTTTTGTATTCTTTTGCATATCACCAGTTAATATTTACATTTATAATGAAGACAAAATTGGCAAACACTGTGTCATTTTGTAATGAACAATTCCAGTGTCTAAACAATGAACACATTATCTTCATTTGTGCCTGAAGAGTGCAGCTGATTAGCATATGTTCTGTGCATGCTAGAACACTGCTCTTTCTTCTCAAGACTTAAAACGTCACTTAGGTGCAGGACATGCAGGTGCGGTCTCCAGGGCTCTTGGAATTGGTGCTCACCATATGTCATACAGCCAAGAACAAAACAGCACCGCTCTGTAAAAGTATGAGACTGAAGTGACTGAGCTTCCCCACAGAAGACAAGTACTGAGAGAATGCTCGAGGCAGTTGTCTCTTTTGGCCCCTCAGTATGTGAACCACCTACCCCTGCTGAGGAATGCTCTAGTATGAGATCTCCCGCTCTAGATGCTGGAAAGGCCAGTGAGCACACTTTCTAGTCTACTTCAGCCTTGAGTGGGCAATAGTTAGGCACCCTCAGTTAAATGCACCTGTTTCAGACCTACAATCAGGTCCTCGCAGGCAAAAGGAAGGAAGAACACAATGGAATTTTCTAGTCTTGATGGTGGTTAGTAAGCATGGTGGCTGCTACTAGTCAACAGAAAAAACAGCAAACAATAACTGATTGTGCATATGGAGGGGTTTAAGTACTTCTTTTCTCCCTGGCTCTGCAGTCCTGTGGCCAGTCCTCCTATCTCCCGGGGATTCTGAGAGAAACTCGGTCACTTGAAAATCGTTTTCCTGTCTAAAAATGGTTTTCCAGAGTTTCTTTTGTTGGCCACTAAGAACAACAGCAGGCGTTTTTCAGGTTTGACGGGTGACAGGGGATGGACCCATTGCCCAGAGTGCCATGTGTTATGTATCATTTGACTTTTATAAAACCATTTATTTAGATGCCTTATATCAAGAAGGAAAGGAAATATAGATGACTCCATTCCTAGCTTCACAGTACCCACAAAAGGAAATAAATAAAACAAATATAGAACTACATGCACACACACATGCCAACTTTTGTTGTTTCTACCTGCCAAAGGGAATAAGTTGGAAATAATTCTTTTCCTAACCAGCATATTTGTCAGACTGTGTATTGTAAACAGCAGGGGCCTGAAGTGATTTTGTCAACCAGTTTCCAACAGTGAAAACATAACTTTCATTTGCAACAACCTCTGGCACTCCAAACAGAAGAGGGGTGGAAAATGACTTCTTGAACAAGTAAAACTTCTGGCTGCCTCATCCAGGATAGATACGCTACTTTGTTACCCTCACACTTTATTGCTTCTCCAGTAACGCTGCAGTTAGGCATTGGTGACAAAGTTGGAACACAAGAACAAATAGAACATAAAGTGAATAATTTGCCTTTCAAGAATTAAAAGCCAAAAATAGACATGGGTATTCAAAAAGAAGAGGACCTATACGCACTGCTAAGGACTCACAAAGAAATGCTGTCATAAATATTTAATAACTCAATCTCCATAAATATAACAAATAAAATGCTCTGATTTGCACCATTTTCATCTCTTTACTGTAAATACTACCATGGCCAATTTCAACCTACAAATGGGATTTCAGTGAACACAAAACTGGGGAGACATGTTCAGTAGCATGCCACATAGCATTTCCATCAAACAGATAAAAACAAAATTTACATGCATAGATGTAGATAACCCCAAGAGCACAGACGATAGTAAAATGTAGTGAATTAACCAGTAAGTGACATCTCTTCAGTACTTATTATTTGTTTCACTATAATTTATCTCTTATAAGTTGCATAGAAGCTATATGATTTATATTTTAATAATCAGCTCTCAACAGTCTTGAAAATGTTAACAGTTGTCTTTCACAAGCATGTATGAGCTGGCTTTGGCACACGACTATAGTAAGTCTCATGTAGTTAGCTGATGTTAGGGTTCTACCCTTTGTTCATGAGAATTTAATTTTGTCTATTTATAGCAAAGATTTCAAAATTTACTTTGCTGAGTAATTCTCAAATAAAATCAATTAAATGGGCTATGGTAAACTTGATAATTAATTGTTCTCTGACCTTTGAAATATGTGTAGAGGAAAAATTTAATATTACCATTAATAGTATAAAGTGTCCCCAATCATTATTACTTAATTGCTCTCTGGCCTCTGAAATATGTGTAGAGGAAAAATTTAATATTACTATTAATAGTATAGTAAGTGTCCCCGATCATTATTACTTACCTTGTTATATATGGCTATAAAATCAACATAATGAAGTCACAAAAGATGGACACTACATTATTTCCCAAGATGAGTTCACTGTTCCAGGCAAAAAAAAAAAAAAGAATCTACTAGTTTACAGTTTCATTGAAATTGAAAAAAAAAGTCAACATATATTCAGTATCATTACATTCTTCACAGTGAGACATGATGTCCATATCACCCATGTCTATATCATTCATTGAATGAATTTGTCCCTGATTAAAATGTTCATAAACAGTCAAATTAATGCAATATTCAGTCTAGGAAAATATACAGGAATAGAGGGAGACAGAGGTAAATCCATAGCCTGTGATATTCAGCTCTATCTAAACATATACCACATATGTATGTGTATGTATCTGTATGTGTGCACATATGTTGATGCATACATATGTACATATGTGCATATGTTTGTATATTCCTGTGGTATTTTAGTTTTGCTTTTCAAGAATATCTAATGGAGATTTAAACATTACTGAGATCACATGCATAATTATTTTTCAAAGTAAACACATGTACACCCATGGCGGATTCAAGTCAAGGCTACCTATTTTTCAAGATTACATCTTTGTTATAGAATTGTCTACACAATTTGTCCTAACCTGGTTGTTTACTCCATGATGAGTATTTCAATTTCTTAATGTGAACAAATGATTAAAAAGAACACATTCCAGGCATTAATAACTTGAAGAGGCCAAGAAAACTCATGGAATATTTTAAAAATCCTCATCTGAGGTACATGGAGTAAACCTATAACAGAGAGGAAAATCTAACATGTATTAATAGAGTGAAAGAGAGAATTCTTGGCCTCTTAGTTAAGCAAATCTAGTCTCAGGGACATGTACACAGCATTTTGATTCTTGAAGTTGCCAAAGCATTGCTGACTGTACTTGAAATCTCCTCTTTCTCCAAATCTTTACAAGTTTAATTTCATGCACTAATTGTGTTGAAAGTTCTCAGAAGTAATAACATTAGCTTCCTGTTTCTCTTGTCATTTCCAGATTGCAAAGCCAGAGCTGCCTAAAAACAATCCCTCCTCTGATGGGGCCACACGTGTATCTCACCCCTGACGTTTCACTGATGCAAGGACACTGTGATAGATCAACTTCTCACGTAATTACAGGGCCTAAATGTGTAACATCCATCACACAACTGTTTCAGCTTTCTCTGTGTATGCTCTTTGTAGCCCCTATCTCTTAGGAATTCAAACAGACAGGCCAGATTTATACATTCCTCATAGAGCTTCCAGGGTTTCCTTAGGTACTCAGCTTCATTCCACACCTGCTCTGGGTCTCCGCTTGTGACTCTTTCTTGCCTCTGGCAGACTCTCCCTTCCAACTTGCTTTGACTAGGCACACCAGACCTTAGAGGGAAAAGTTTAATCCTAATCAAACCCTCATTTGTGTTATTAAAATGAAATTTAAAGGAAACACAAGGAAGGACTATCTTGAAAACAAACAAAAAAAAAGTCACCTCTAAAAAAGAAACAAATTGTAACTTAATTCACTCAAGCTCACTCACTGCCCTGTGCAAACAGAGCGAGCTCCCCGCAGCTCTGCAAGCCTGTCCCTGTGGACTCCTTGCCCCTCTGTTCTGATTCTCCAAACGCAGAAAGAATGACATAATTTAGGTTGAACTGAAGGCCATTTGGAGCACCTCCAGCTGTCCAGTTAACTAAACTACAAGAGGAAAGCGTTTGGGGCTCCCTCTTAAATTTCATTTTCTGTATTGTGACTAACTTGAAGTTATGGATGTGTGAATTTCTTGATGAGTTTCCTCAGCCTCATCCCCAGTATTGTGAACCCCCCAGACGGCTCATCTGTGCTTCGTTCTCACCCAGCATGCTCTTTGTTTCTTTGTTTGGAATTGGTGGTGATGGATTCATGTGGCATTAAAAAAAAAAAACCTACAAAATCACTCAAACAGAAGGAAGAGGAGAGGATTAGTGCGAACCAGCTGGCTAGAATGAAATTGGCAGGGTTCAGCCAATGAAAGTCAACTTGCCAAGATTTAGTCTTCAGTTAGGTCATCTGTTTCCTCCTCACTAAACAACTCTTGGATATTTATAGACATAAATGAATTTTTATTCTCCGCAATAGCCAATAACTTGTCATTTCTGGTATGTGAATGTCAGTCATGGGGAAAAACAAGGACTTGTATATGGAACACTCAAATGTAGTTGCCTTCAAGTGGAAAACAAGGAACAGATATATTATTTTTCTACACTGAATGCCAAACCAAAACAGAATTTGTGGAGACTTCATATGGTTGGCAGACATTATACATATTGCTGGACAGCTGCACATTATTTATAAGAGTTTCCAAAGTTTAAGTATTTCTTAATATGTACATTTCCAGCCCTCCAACTTGAGGCTTTCAAATTACCTCAATAGTCTATAATCACTTTAGGTGACAAGGTGTTTTCTCCCCTAGTTTCAATCCAGGTATGAACGTCAGGAAATAAACATATTGCTCAAAGTTCAATTTCATATTTCACCTGCTGAGACAGTTAGATTGTCTTTTATTTATTTACTTATTTTGGTATACAGCACATAGCTCTAAACCTCGTTTTTACGTGATTTTCCCAAAGCTCATTACTATTTGATTGCACTTTTTTTCCAATTTTTGTCAAGCTTTAAAAATTTAAGGTGACTTTCAAGGCTTCCCTGGTGGCTCAGTGATAAAGAATCCATTTGTCCACACAGAAGACAGGAGTTCCATCCCTGAGCCGGGAAGATCCCATATGCCATAGAACAACTAAGCCCATGTGCCAAACTATTGAGCCTGTGCTCTAGAGCCACAGAGCCACAGAGCCCCAGCTATGGGGCCCATGTGCTGCCACCACCGAAGCCATGTGCCCGAGAGCCTGGGCTCCCCAGCAAGAGACGCCACCACCGTGAGAAGCCTGTGCACTAAACTCAAGCAGTAATGAAGATGAGGCACAGCCAAAAATAAAAAAAAAATTGATTAAAAAATTCAAGGTGGCTTTCAGTTTACTGTTTCCTAGAACAAACTTTCTTTGTTTTATGTGGAGGTTGATAACATTGTGTGGGAAATGTGCCCATGCATGTGGAAGATGCAGTACTGTGTTCACATACACCGAGAGACATACACAAAAGTACCTGCGAGTGAACAGCAAACTTCTGACTCTTCTACATTTAACTGCCCTGTTTTTATCTATGTGTGAACACACAGGTCCATGATCTACAGCAGTTTGTATTTCGTTGGACCATGAATTTAGGTCACATGGGTTACAACTGTGATGTGTAAGAAACTAGATCAGTGGTTGAACAGAACTGTTCAATCCTACCTATCAGTAGGACCGCTATGGTTTACTCATGTCACAGGGTTCATATTATCCTTGACAAAAAAAAAAATAATAATTTTTTTAAAATAAAAATAACTACTATGTGGAAAACAAGCCTGTAAAAGAGGAAAGGTTGTTAACTTATGTGAAAATATGCATAGAAAATGTGATGGGAGGTGGGAACATGCTTCACACATAACTAATATAGCTCATAAAGCACTTTCTGACAATGTATTCAGAACATCAGAGCTAGATAAAAGTCTTAATTATAACCTCTCTCAAGTTGTAGAAGCAGAGGTTATAAACCCTAACATCTCTGGGGCCCAGGAAGGTAACATCAGCGAGCCAAGGGAGCTCGGTGTAAGAGACATTCTGAGAGGTGAGGAGCTGGGAAAAACTTTTGTGAACACACGCCACGCCTGAAAGGGCAATGGATATCCAGACACAGCTATCATGGGAAAAACAGATCAGTGTTGACCGATCTTCAGTTTTCTAAGTGAAGCCAGAAGCTCAAAATTATATGTAAAATCCTACTGACTCGAAAAAGAAAAAAGATGCTGTGCGGTGGGGGTAAGCCCAAAACAAAAACAAAAAGCCCACAGGAGCCCGCCAGTTGACATCTCCTGGCATAGGATCAACACAAATACATGTATATCTGCCTAGAAAAACTGATGAGAGTGTTTACAAACCTCTCAGTCAAAAACAGATGCACCATTAAAGGACACGTGTCAGAACGCCCACTGTCAAATCAGCATCACTACCATCCTCTTCAGAGGTTCTTTCTGGAATTTCCAGAATATCCTCCATGAAAGAGTCTGCCAGTGAGAGTCACCTGCACAAAGCCCAGGAGGCAGCAGGGAAACAGGGTCCATTACTCTCTGGAAGCAGACATTTAGGAAGATGTGATTTACGGGGGCTTCCTGGTAAGCTCTTGACAACCACTCTTCTGCTGCCTCAGACTGAAAACAGTTGGTGGGAATTGCCCAGAAACTCTTCAGAAATGCCCAGCTTTCCCTTGAGAACCAGATGGTTCAGTGCTTCAGGCTGAGGGGTTCCATAGTGCCTCAGTCCCCATGGTTTCCTTCAGCTTTAAGATGCTTTAGGCCTCCCACAACCTTCATAACTAGAATACACTGACTGGCTTCCAACCAAACCACGACTGAGACGTACAGTATTTGAATGAAGAGAGATATGAAAATGGTTTTCTTAGATGAGTTAGAATCAACAGAGCTAGAGAGCTACGAAGAATGTAGTTGTTGAAACTGATTTTATCAATTAATATGTAAGACTGGAGACCACTTATCTTCATAGATATTTAATCCATTTTTTGGTCAGGTACAGTTTGTTTATTCAATAAGATACTTTTATCTGTCTAAATGTGGTAGTTGAGGCAGGTGGGTACAGAATGAAAGGAAAGTGACACTAGAATTATTCTAGCCTAGTGTCTACCAATTTATAAGGTGAACTAACCAACATATACTTCCTTTTATCTTTTTTTTCAGTGTCTGTTTCACTTTTTGCTGCAATGAGTCAAAATAAAATGCCAAATATGGATTAAACTAATTCTAACTGGTTGCTTAAAAAATCTGTATTTTCTTTTTTGCATTGCTGGATATCCCCCATTCTAAACAATATTCAACTATGCTTTCACTTTACATACACAAGGCACGTATGCACATAGACAGATATCTAATTGTCTTAATCACAACATACTTGCAGTAACTCACTTTAATATTTTTTGTTGTTGTCATTCATTTATTCAACAAATATTTAATGAACGCCTATGTGCCACATACTTTTCTAAGCACTTTGACTACAGGAATAAAACAAAATCCATGCCTTCATGAACTTACATCCATACCTGGGAAAATAGGTAATTAACAAAAGCAAAAGTAAATACAGTCTAAGCTCAAAAGTCTATCTCATATAATAAGCAATATAAGGAGTTCAAGAGGCAGAGCATAAACAAAATGATATGCTAGTGTAAAGAGCAGAGAGGAACAAGAAGGCAAATGTGGCTGCTCGACTGAAGATGAAGTCCCATCTTCAGAACCCAAGATCCTGTAGGCTGTAGCCAGGACATTAGATTTTATTCTGAAGAAAGCGAAAGTCTTTGAAGTGTTCTGTGCAAAGGAGTGATAGGATCTGATTTTCAGTTAAATGATCACTCTGAGAAGCTGTGTGAAAATGGGGGGAGAGGTCAAGAGCAGAAACTTATGAAATTAAAACTGAAATTTTCTATTTTCCCTGCGTCCAGGCATTAATGCTCTTAGAGCCTCATTTTCTTCATCTGTAAAACAGGAAAGGTTACTAATACTGTTACTAATACTTATCTCAGAAGTGGGCCAAGGGGATGAGATGAGTTAATGTATTTGGGGTAGTTAGAGCCTGGCAGGTATCAGCCAGCAAAAGTAGCGGCTGTAGTAGTAACATCATCAGCAGCAGTAGGAGGGCCACTCCAAACCCCTGCCAGATAGCAGACCCCACAAATAATTCCATCTTTGTCTTTCCAGATTTTCTACCTATACACAAAAACCATCATACACATTATTTTTCCTCTTACTTTTTTCTTGGAAAGGGAATTGTACACACAATCTTTTATACACAATAATATTCATGGACATTCTATTATACCAGTGCAAGTAAATCTACATAAATTGCTTAGTGTTGCACTGTACTACATAGCTAGATGCACTGTAATTTAACGTTTCTTATACATCTTCTAGGTTTTCTGTCTTGTTTGCCTTCCTGTGACACACACTGCTGTGATCATTGTATACTGTACAGTACTATTTGTACACAAGCTACTGTGGGATGATTCTTATTGGTGGGGCGGATAGCTAGATAGTTACTTGCATTTTAAATTTGGATTATCACATGTCACATGCTACAAAGCTATGGTAAACAAATCAGTGTGCTATTGGTACAAAAACAGGCATATGGATAAAGGGAACAGAACAGAGCACCTAGAAATAAGCCCACACACCTATGGTCAATGAATCACTGACAAAGACAGCAAGAATATAAAATGGGCAAAAGAGAGTTTCTCCAGTAAGTGGTGCTGGGGAGTTGGACAGCTGCATGTAGACCAATAAAGTTAGAATCCACCCTCACACCATGTAAAAATATAAACTCTAAATTACCTAAAAACATAATTTAACATAAGACATGACACCATAAAACTCCTAGAAGAGAACATAGGCAAAACATTCTCTGACATAAATCATACCAATGTTTTCTTAGGTCAGTCTCCCAAGGCAATAGAAATAAAAACAAAAATAAACAAATGGGACCTAATCAAACTTACAAGCTTCTGCATGGCAGAGAAAACCTTAAAAATTGAAAAGACAAACTATAGAATGGGAGAAAATACTTGCAAATGATGTGACTGACAAGGGTTTAATCTCCAAAATATATAAACAGCTCACACAACTCAATAACAACAACAAAATCAAAAAAATGGGCAGAAGAACTTAAAAGACATTTCTTCAAAGAAGACATAACAGATGGCCAATAGGCACATGAAAAGATGTTCAACATCACTAATTATTAGAGAAATGCAAATCAAAACTACAATGAGGTACCACCTCACACCAGTCAGAATGACCATCATTAAAAAGTCTACAAATAACAAATGTTGGAGAGGGTGTGGAGAAAAGGAGTACTTTTACATGGTTGGTAGGAAAATAAGTTGGTGTAGCTACTACAGAAAACATATGGAGGTTTCTCAGAAAACTAAAAACAGAAATGCCATATGACCGAGTGATCCCATCTGTAGCATATACCCAAAGAAAAACATAGTTTTAAAGGATATAGGCACCCCGATGCTCACTGCAGCACTGTTTACAATGCCAAGATGCAGAAGCAACCCAAATGCCCACTGGCATAGGAATGGAAAAATAAGATGCAGTACATATATACAATGGAATATTACTCAATCATTAAAAAGAATACAATAATGTCACTTGCAGCAATATGGATTGATCTAGAGATTTCATACTCAGTGAAACAAGTTGGAGAGAGAAAGACAAAAACCTTATCAGTTCAGTTCAGTCGTTCAGTCATGTCCAACTCTTTGCAGCCCCATGAACCACAGCACACCAGGCCTCCCTGTCCATCACCAACTCCCGGAGTCCACCCAAACCCATGTCCATTGTGTCAGTGATGCCATCCAACCATCTCACCCTCTGTCATCCCCTTCTCTTCCTGCCCTCAATCTTTACCAGCATCAGGGTCTTTTCAAATGAGTCAACTCTCCACATCAGGTGGCCAAAGTATTGGAGTTTCAGCTTCAACATCAGTCCTTCCAATGAACACCGAGGACTGATCTCCTTTAGGATGTACTGGTTGGATCTCCTTGCAGTCCAAGGGACTCTCAAGAGTCTTCTCCAACACCACACTTCAAAAGCATCAATTCTTCTGCCCTCAGCTTTCTTTAGAGTCCAACTCACATCCATACATGACCACTGGAAAAACCATAGCCTTGACTACATGGACTTTTGTTGGCAAAGTAATGTCTCTGCTTTTTAATATGCTGTCTAGGTTGGTCATAACTTTCCTTACAAGAAGCAAGCGTCTTTTAATTTCATGGCTGCAATCACCATCCACAGTGATTTCGGAACTGAGAAAAACAAAATCAGCCACTGTCTCCCCATCTATTTGCCATGGAGTGATGGGACCAGATGCCATGATCTTAGTTTTCTGAATGTTGAGCTTTAAGTCAACTTTTTGACTCTCTTCTTGAACTTTCATTAAGAGGCTCTTTAGTTCTTCTTCACTTTCTGTGATAAGGGTGGTGTCATCTGCATATTTAAGGTTATTGATATTTCTCCTGGCAATCCTGATTCCAGCTTGTGCTTCATCCAGCCTAGTGTTTCTCATGATGTACTCTGCATATAAGTTAAATAAGCACAGGTGACAATATATAACCTTGACGTACTCCTTTTCCTATTTGGAACCAGTCTGTTGTTCCATGTCCAGTTCTAACTGTCACTTCCTGACCTGCATATAGGTTTCTCAAGAGGCAGGTCAGGTGGTCTGATATTCCCATCTCTTTCAGAATTTTCCACAGTTTATATACGGGATTATAATTACTGTGTGATATCACTTATATGCGGAATGTAAAATATGTCACCAATGAACCTATTTACTAAATAGAAACAAACTCACAGACACAGAGAACAGACTCGTGGTTGCCAAGGGTGTGGGGAAGAAGAGGGACAGAATGGGAGTTTAGAGTGAGTATATGCAAACTGTTACATTTAGAGCAGATAAACAACAGGTTGTACTGTATAGTACAGGGAAACTATGTCCAAGCTTATGGGATAAATCATAACAGAAAAGAAAAAATTTTATGTATATATGTAAATAATGGATTCATTTTGCTATATATAGCAGAAATTAGCACATTGTAAATTAACTATACTTCAAAAAAAAAAAAAAAGAAAAATTGGATTGCCACTACCAAATTACACTTTAAAAGGGTATTTTTGGTTATGTCCCAGAACCTTTCTTCACATAACCATAATAATTGTATTATTTTAAAAATTTCAATAAGTCTAAAGTCAGAACCATAGGCTATGGTTTTTCCAGTGGTCATACATGGATGTGAGAGTTGGACTGTGAAGAAAGCTGAGCGCCAAAAAATTGATGCTTTTGAACTATGGTGTTGGAGAAGACTCTTGAGAGTCCCTTGGACTGCAAGGAGATCCAACCAGTCCATCCTAAAGGATATCAGTCCTGCGGTGTTCATTGGAAGGACTGATGCTGAAGCTGAAACTCCAATACTTTGACCACCTCATGCGAAGAGTTGACTCATTGGAAAAGACCCTGATGCTGGGAGGGATTGGGGGCAGGAGAAGGGGACGACAGAGGATGAGATGGCTGGATGGCATCACTGACTCGATGGACATGAGTTTGAGTAAACTCTGGGAGTTGGTGATGGACAGGGAAGCCTGGTGTGCTGCGATTCATGGGGTTGCAAAGAGTCGGACATGACTGAGTGACTGAACTGACTGAAAGAACAGAAAAAATAGGCATTATTTTCTTACTTGTATTGGTTCGCTTTTTCTTTGACTAGATTAAGAATATAGTGCTTTTTCCCCTATTATTTTCCCTACTGCTTTCTAAGAGATGTTTTTCATATGAGCCATATTGATTTTTTGTTTGTTTTATATTGTCCTTATCTCCTTCTGGTGTGTGATATGTTTTTAACCTTAATTTGGTGACAAGGTGATAATCTACTGCCTAACAGATTTATAAAATATTTTGTTGTCAAATCTATGAACATTTTCTGTTTTAAGTTCTTGCTCTTTTGTGTTACTGCACAAAGCCTTATGCCATCTTTAAGCAATATTCCTCTAACATTTTATAATTCAGAAGCTTGGATGTATGGATCTATGATTAATCTGAAATGTATTTTTAGCCTTGATGGAGTAAAGAGATGGGAATACCAGACCACCTTACCTGCCTCCTGAGAAATCTGTATGCAGGTCAAGAAGCAACAGTTAGAACTGGACATGGAACAGCAGACTGGTTCCAAATAGGGAAAGGAATACGTCAAGGTTGTATATTGTCACCCTGCTTATTTAACTTTTATGCAGAGTATATTATGTGAAATGCCAGGCTGGATGAAGCACAAGCTGGAATCAAGATTGCCCGGAGAAATATCAATAACATTAAATATGCAGATGATACCACCCTTATGACAGAAAGTGAAGAGGAAGTAAAGAGCCTCTTGAAAGTGAAAAAGGAGAGTGAAAAAGTTAGCTTAAAACTCAACATTCAGAAAACTAAGATCATGGCATCTGCTCCCATCACTTCATAGTTAATAGATGGGGAAACAACAGAAACAGTGAGAGACTTTATTTTTGGGAGCTCTAAAATCACTGCAGATGGTGACTGCAGCCATGAAATTAAAAGATCCTTGCTCCTTGGAAGAAAAGCTATGACCAATCTAGACAGCATATTAAAAAGCAGAGACATTACTTTGCCAACAAAGGTCCATCTAGTCAAAGCTATGGTTTTTCTAGTAGTCATATATGGATGTGAGAGTTGGACTCTAAAGAAAGCTGAGTGCTGAAGAATTGATGCTTTTGAACTGTGGTGTTGGAGAAGACTCTTGAGAGTCCCTTGGACTGCAAGGAGATTCAACCAGTCAATCCTGAAGGAAATCAGTCCTGAATATTCACTGGAAGGACTGACGCTGAAGCTCCAATACTTTGACTACCTGGTATGAAGAACTGACTCATCTGAAAAGACCCTGATGCTGGGAAAGATTGAAGGCAGAAGGAGAAGGGGAAGACAGAGGACGAGATGGTTGGATGGCATCACCCACCGACTGGATGGACATGAGTTTGAGCAAGCTCTGGGAGTTGGTGATGGACAGGGAAGCCTGTTGTGCTGCAGTCCATGGGGTCACAAAGAGTCGGACATGACTGACTGAACTGAACTGGAGTAGAGAGAGAATTACTTCAGTTGAAAAAGTACTAAAATATTTAAAAAATAATTCTCTTTTAAAGGAGCAATGTGCTCCCTTGGCTATGAAATGTACTGGATAACAGTTCACACTTTCTTTCCCTTATGCCTACTTTGGAGGCCATATGTCCAATCCATCAGTGTACAGGTGGGAGAAGCCTGGATGGATCCCTGAGCCAATACTAGGAAGGAAGTCACTTAAGAAAGCTCTAGATACAAACTGGGCTCTGAAAGCAAGAAACAAGACCTTGTTGACTAAGGCTTGTAACACGAGGGCTTATTTGTTACCACAGTATGAGGAAGCCTATCCTGACTGATGCAGGCCAACAAATAAGTAAACACACTCTGGCACAGGCTACCAGATATCTGAGGGAAAAAAAAAAAAAAAAACACTGACAATAATGCATCATTTTTTTTTTTTTTTTTCATAAAAGAGCTTAGAGATTTAAAAGGTAGAGAATGACAAGTGTATATAAAACACAGAGTCTATGTGAGTGCCACAGGTAGTAAAGAAAGAAAATAATAGGAAGCGTATCAGGGAAATAAGTGGAAGTAACAATGTTAGAACATTCAAGTAGATCCACACTAGTGATTAACTTGAAAAAGCTAGGTTAAAACAGGGACAGTTAAATCAAGCAAGCTGATCCAGAAAGTGTTTCTGGAAGGTACTTCTTTTCCTGACTTGAAGATGCTTCTCCTTTTCCTGATGATTTATTTTGCGTGGTGTTTCTGTGCACAATGCTTCAATATCAACTAAGAGAGTAGTAGCCCAGGCTGCCCCTCTATTGATTGCTGTCCTCTTGGCCTCAAGGGAACCACTTGTCACCTCATAGTGACTATGATGTCTACTGCTGCAGAGAAGAAAAAAATCTTAGCTGTTGCAAAACATTTTCGAGTGATTTAAGGATCTAGCAGTCTACCAACTCACTGTTATAATGAGCTGTGTGGCTTTTCCCTTGGATTTTCCAGGACGTGCCCCTGAATTATTTATAACAGTGCAGCCACCTGCTTGCAACAATTTTCCATTTTGCCTTGTGCTCAACTGGGCTTGTCAATGGGCATTGCAGGTACAGTGGCACTCTACACTTCACTCTCCAGCCCCCTGGAAGAACATGCTGACCAGAAGCTGCCACGTACCTTAAAAGTTCTTTTCCACTAAAGTCATGGTTTTTATCTAAATAGATAGTCCTATAAGCTTTATTATAAAGAGCAGGGCTGGTTCAATTGTGCAACCAGGTGCTGTCAACTCCAGTGCTGCTTGTTTCTTCTGAAATATGGAAATTTATGAATATATGTGCTTGTGTTGACAAAAGCAATTTGGGTGGTGGGAAGGGAAAACGAAGTACAGCACTGAGCTGGCAAACAAGCAATGCCTTCGCTTTTTTCTCCCTCCACTTTAACAAAAAGAAACATTACATGTTTGAGTAGACAACAAGAGGCACCATTAGGATTCAGAAAATTGAATACCTAGACTGCAATAAAAAAAAGACAGTCATAGGGGAATCCATAATGGCTTCCCCACATTTAGTGGAATACTTCCTTTTTTTATTCACCTTGCAAACAGTGTTCACAAACAACAGCAAAGAACAAAAGCTGTGATTTATATTTATGGACAGGTATACATGCACCCCTGACCTCCTGCTGCCTCTCTCACCCTCTGTACCAGAAGCAATTTATGGAGGCTGGTCTAAATAAACATCAAGGAGGCAAGGCCACAAACTGACAGTGAGGAAAATCAATGGTCTCCAGAAACCAGCGAAGAGGATCAATAAAAGAGATTAGGCATCACAAGCTGGTGTAAGGCAGTTACAGGTAAATGTGGCTTGCTCTTCATCTGACAGGGTTCTTGGCAACAGGATAAAAACTCATATAAACAGAAGCACACAGCGAGTAGCCAATGGAGACTCCTCCGGAATTGTAGAGACTGACAGATGACCCTAGAATGAAAGGGATTTATATAGAGGCCTTTGGGAATTTTCAATTGCTTTTCCAGCATCATCTCAGACACCTGGGCAGCTGCTCACAGGAAGCCGTGCACATGGAGCTTCTGAAAATCTTTCTGCTTTTGCCTCTCATTAGTTAGCTTTCTCTGAAATTATTTATTGCTCCTCCCTGGACACATACAAGCCCTCCTTGTCCCCTTACAACATACACACACACACACACACACACACATCTTCAGCATAAGTGCATTATCAGGATTATTTATACTCAAATGAACAATGAGCATGTATGGCAACTGAGACAGTGCAAACTGAACCCTAC
>NW_027224510.1:0-19177 GCF_023699985.2 Odocoileus virginianus | reverse complement strand
ACAAGGATGTTGGGAAACCAGAAATCTGGTAGCAGGTATATTTTCTGAAGAGAAATTGTGATCAAGAGTTAATTTTTTTTTAAAAGAGAACCTGTTTCCTCTCTGTCCTTTGTTTTGATTTTCTGCATCTCACTGCTTGTAGGGTCTTAGTTACCCAACATGGGACCAAAGCCATGCCTCCTGCAGTGGAAGCCTGGAGTCCTGACCACTGAACCACCAGGGAATTCCCTGTGATCAAGAGTCTTAAAAAAGAAATAGAGAAGTAAACATTTAGTCAATATTTCTAACTTTTGGAATATATTAATACTTTAAGGAAAGAACCATTAATGGAAAGAATCATATACATGGAATTGAACCTACAGCCCTTGCACTGAAAGTGCAAAGTCTTAACTGTTTGGAAAGTTCCCAATAATTACATTATGATGAGTCTTATATCTATTCAATAACACATTTTTGAAGAGCTTTTAGAAAGTGGAAAAGCTAGTATATTAAATGAAAAAAAAATTGGAAAATCTTTTATGCTAAAGTTGATAGACGACAAGAAGGGACGACAGAGGGTCTGATGGTGGATGGCATCACGGACTCAATGGACACGAGTCTGAGCAGGCTCAGAGAGGTTGTGATGGACAGGGAAGCCTAGGGTGCTGCAGTCCAAGGGGTCCCAAAGAGTTGGACACGACTGAGCGACTGAACTGAACATTACATGCTGTTATAAATTTAATGTGCAAGTACAACTAGAAAATATTCTTTAATTTGACAGCATTTAGTACTGAACATAGGGCTCGATTTTCATTTTCCTAAATTGTTTTCAATTACCTTGTCCTACTGGAGAAGGAAATGGCAACCCACTCCAGTACTCTTGCCTGGAGAATCCCATGGACAGAGGAGCCTGGTGGGCTACAGTCCATAGGATCGCAAAGAGTCAGACACAACTGAGCGACTAACACACACACTGGAATATCTGAATTTCAGAGCCTTCCCTCTAAGATGAGAACAAAGATAAAAAGTTTTTTTTTTTTAAAATCCAGAAGGGCATTAGCTGAAAAGAAACTGGGGCACAAAAAGTGACTTAGTTTTATTTTCTGCTGTAATAAACACTGAAGCATCCCACTCCTCAAGCAGCAGGGAAACAAAGCAAGTGAACCAAGAGATACCAAAGGCCAGTAAAGGCAAAAACTTACACTCAAATAACAAAGTGGTGATGACTCTTAAGTTTGAATGCCCTATGCATTGCCGAGTAGGGGGCACAAGGTTAGGCTTCACCCTCTTTCCTCAGCCTAGGAAAGGTGGGATCCCAAGGCTCCGAATGTTCTGAATCACCAGAGGAAGCTGATAGAGGAATGGGTTGATGGAAAGTTGGATGAAAGCAAGGTCTTCAGCAGTCCATCTACTAAAAGCAGGGAAAAGAAAATCAGGTGAAAGGGGTGATCTTTCCTGTAGGTCCAGGGTACCAGCCCCCCTCCTTATACCAAGCCCCTCAGTGTCTCCATCATACCACTCTTAAGCGGGAGCTCAGACCACAGCACCACCGCCTCCCATTCCCCAAGGGAAACTCATCCAGAACTGACACAATCAGGTCACTGCCATTCACTGCAAATTCCTTCCGAATTGATCCTTGGTGGCGTTGGGCATCTGGGAGCAGAGATCTGCGAGCCATGTCTGCCTCCAGGGGCGACTGGAAAGGCACTCTGAGTGTGCTGGGAGAGACACGGTTAAGGCACCATCCATTACTGAATTTTCTGGTATCTCGGGCTTCCTCACACCTAAGAGGCCCGTTTTTACCCCAGGATGCCCATGCTCCCGACCACAACCTGTGACCACCCTGAGCTGCCTCCCTAACCCTTCGGTCCATCTTCCCCACCCTCCAGGCTCCTCATGCCTTGACAACTCCCTTTCCTGCCAGGCTGCCCAGCTCCTGCTGCCCTGGATCGCCCCCATGCTCCCTTCTATCCCTTCCTCAGGCTGCCGGCATGTTTCCCACCACCATACCACTGACTCTGCCCAGGGAGGCTCCATGAAAAGGATACAGCACCAGCACTCCACGTCTATGCCTTGCAGCCACGGGTGCTACGTCTCCACCAGGTCCTGGGGCACCTGGTGCCCGCTCACCCCGGGGACGAGCTACAGCAGCTTCCATCGCCTCTCTTCCTCTGCCAGGCCCACCCTGGCCTTCTGGGGCCCGGTGACCATCCTCACCTTCAGCCCTGCCTGAACCACTCTGGGAAGCAGGTGTTCTGGAGCTATGCTGGTCATCTCGGCCCTCTGCACCACCGGCACCAACACTCAAGGCTTGAATGGCGGCCGCACATCTCCCTCTGACGCCAACAGAAGGGGCTGAGAGAGTGAGGCCCTCAGGAAGTACTTCCCCTTCTGCTTAAGGACGCCAAAAGTGCGCCTGTGCAGACAGCCCTCAGGGAGCCCCCTCGCACTGCACTGGTTACTGCCTGGCCCTCCTGGCCACACATGAGCAGCTATGGAGACCCCATGGGGCTTGAGGGGCTTGGCTTCCTCACGAAGCCACACTCCTTTCAGGTGGCCTCTATGTGCCTGTGCACACGGGCCCCTGCACTGCTGTTCCAGATGGCATGGAATGGACCCCTCCAAGTGTCCACAGAGACACCACCGAGACACAAATGACGGCTTTCCAGTCTCAAGGCCTAAAGCTAGTTCCACAATGCAACTTTGATTTCTCCAACATATGCCACAGAAGGGTCTCACTAGATTAAGGTGGGAGTCGAGGGCAAGGGGCCAAGCCACACAACCCACCAGCGTCCCCCTCTGCCCACTCCACATCTATACCTGTGCTCTTTGACCAGAGTGATAGCTAGCACTTCCAATGGTCCATGTGCCGATTCAGCTGCTTTCCATGTGTTTGTCCATCATGTCAGTTTTAAGACCATATGGCCATGTCAGTGTCCTGTCTCCCATGATGCGGGTCTCCTCCAAACAAATCACACACACCCACTCATTCACCAACACCAGCAGCTCAAAGTCTTGCACATTTTGCATTCTGCATTTCTTAAAACTGTGATGACCGTAGTGCTCCATCAGGCACCGGACTTAAGTTGGGTCTGAATAGTGAGATCTACAAAGGATAATGACAATGACAATGACGAATAATGTGTGTGACTCAGACAGTGACAGAACTATGAAGGAAAGAGAGTGTATGATAGAATGAGTTTCACAGAGAGTTTAACACTGTGACAGGTGAATGCACTTGAGTGAGTGTGACAGAGGGAATGTGTGAATGGGACAGGAATTTAAAAGGGAAGCGTGTGACAGGAAGAGACTTGGATGCAGAAACCATGATGGAGGGAGTGTGTGGCAGTGTCAGAGATACATTCTAAGAGAGATAGGGTGTGAGAGAGAATATTTGTGATGAAAAAAGCATTAAAGAGTGATGCAGGAATATTATAGAATGAGTGCATGTGACAGATAATCTGACTCAGGAAGAGAAAGCAAATGTGAGAGACTGTGAAGGAAAATGGGTCTTGTCACACATATCAGAGTGTGACAGGGAATGAACCTGACAGTGGGAGGCAGCAGCCTGGGCAAGTGGGTCAGTCCTCAGAGCCCGTGACTCCCCACAGGTGGTCATGCCGAGGAGAAACATCTGGAGGAAGTCAGCAAATTGACTGCTCGGCTGCCCAAGATCACTGCTTTTGAAAAAGCTAGTGGATGTGCTGAAATTCCAGCAGAACTTTGCAAATCCCTGAAGGAGGATGCCGTCAGGGATTTGCGTTCATTATGTCAGCAAATCTGGAAGACCACAGGACTGGAAAAGATCAATCCTCATCCCAATTGCCAAGAAGGGTAGTACCAAAGAATGTGCTAACCATCAGACAACTGCACTCATCTCCCATGCTAGTAAGGTCATGCTTAAAATCTTGCATGCTAGGCTTCAGCATTATGCGAACCAAGAACTTCCAGATGTCCAAGCTGGGTTTAGAAAAGGAAGAGGAACTAGAGATCAAATTGCCAACATTCACTGGATTATATAGAAATCAATGGAATTTCAGAAAATCACCTCACAGTGTTTCCTTGACTAGGCTAAAGCCTTTGACTGTGTGGATCATGACAAACTGTGGAAAGCTCTTAGAGAGATGGGAATAGCAGACCATCCTACCTGCCTCTTGAGAACCCAGTGTGCGGGTCAAAAAGGAACAGAACCCTGTATGGGAAAACTGATTGGTCAAGATCGAGAAAGGAGTATGACAGGGCTGTCTTCTGTCACCCTATTTGTTTAATCTATATGCTGAGCACATCATGAGAAATGCCAGGCTGAATGAGTTACACGCCAGGATCAAGACAGGTGGGAGAAACATCAACAGCCTCAGATACATAGATGATACCACTCTAATGGCAGAAAGCAAAGAGGAACTAAAGAGCCTCTTGATGAGGGTGAAGGAGGAGAGTGAAAGAGCTGGCTTAAGACTAAATATTAAAAAAACTAAGATCATGGCATCTGGCCCCATTACTGCATGGCAAATAGAAGGGGAAAAGGTGGAAGTAGTGACAGATTTCCTCTTCTTGGGCTCAAAATCACTGTGGATGGTGACTGCAGCCATGAAATCAGAAGACGATTGCTTCTTGGCAGGAAAGTGATGATGAAAACTAGACAGGGTGTTGAAAAGCAGAGACATCACTCTGCGACAAAGGTTCATAGAGTCAAGGCTATGGTCTTCCCAGTGATCACATACAGTTGTGAGAGCTGGACCATAAAGAAGTCAGAGCCCCAAAGAATCTGGCCTTCGAACTGTGGTGCTGGAGAAGACTCCTGAAAGTCCCTTGGACAGCAAGAAGATCAAACCAGTCAATCTTAAGGGAAATCAACCATGAATATTCACTGGAAGGATGGATGCTGAACCTGAAGCTCCATTATTTTGGTCATCTATGGGAACAGTTGACTCACTGGAAAAGTCCCTGATATTGGGAAAGATTGAGGGCAGAAGGAGAAGAGGGCATCAGAAGATGAGATGGCTGGATGGCATCACTGATGCAATGAACATGAACTTGGGCAAACTCCAGGAGATGGTGAGGGACAGGGAGGCCTGGCGTGCTGCAATCCATGGGGTCACAAAGAGTCACACAGGACTGGGTGCCCAGTGGTGAAGTAGCCGAGATGCTTGCATCTGCCACCAGCAAACGGGGGCTGAAGAGGGAGGTGGGGGCTATATGCTTAGGGTAAGGACCGGGCCTGAATGCCCTGAGGAAAATCTGAGGGAGCTAACATGAGAGAGCAACCCAAACTGTGGGATAGACAGAGAGAAAATATAAGAGAGAGAGAGAGAGAAAACTTCCCTCAGGAAACTCTAACCCTAAGGCACTGCTGGGCCTGCTCGCAGAACAAAGGACTGAGCAAATACCAGAGGAGAGCTAGCCCATCCCCCCTCCAGAGGCAGAGAGGCAGGTAGGCAGCAGCCAGAGCCAAAAGGTGAGGGGCAATCTCGGCCCCAGAGATGGCATCCTCCACCAAACTGTGAGCAGGCTCCCAGTTGCTAACCAAGTCTTCCTGGGATCCTGAATGGTTGACAGCCACCAGGAGGGTTGCAGTCAGAGATCAGCCCCTGTGAGGAAACACACGGCACACCTGAGATGGTGCTCTCGCTGCGCATCCAGGAAACAGTGGGGCTGGGACCAGGGAGGTGATAAGACGCACCAGCCAGTGGGAGAGTTCACTCGCCAAGCACCTGGCTGCCTGAGCTGCTAGAACCTGGGAAGGACACAAAACGGAGGCCCAACCAAGTCTGTACCTTGGTCGAGTACCTGAGAACCTGAACCTGAGCGGCTTAGACCTGGGAAGTGCACGCAACCCAGGGCCCACTTTAGACAGTTCCCCTGCAGAGCAACCTGGAGCCTGAGCAGTGTAGACCAGGAAAGCACACATACCATGAGTGGGGCAACCCAGTGTGGCCCAGACACTGCAAGCAATCCCCACAAGCACCAGTGATGCTTGTTTGTGGTGTTCCTCCCTCCCCACAGCACAACTGAACAAGTGAGCCTAAATAAGTGACCACCTTCGCCCCCTTGTGTCAGGGCAGAAATTAGACACTGAAGAGACTTGCAAACAGAGGAAGCCAAAATAAACAAAGAAGAGGGAACCACTTTGGAAGTGACAGGTGCAACAGATTAAAACCCTGTAGTTAGCACTGACTACATTGGAAGGGACCTATAGACCTTGAAAAGTATAAGCAGGAACAAGGAATTTTCTGAAACTGAACTGATCCCACACTGCCCTCAACAGCTCCAGAGAAATTCCTAGATATATTTTACTATTATCATTTTTTAATTTTTAATTTTTTTATTTTTAAGTTCTTTATTACTCCTTTAATTTTCATTTTTATAACCTACTATTACCTTGCAAAAAAAAAACCCTATTTTTAAAGCAAATTTCATATATATATATATATAATATAATTTTTGTGATTTTGTTTTGTTTTTTTAATATTGTATTTTTGAGAGTCTAACTCTACTCTAGATTTTAAATCGTTGCTTTTTTGTATTTGTTATCAATTTTGAACCTTTAAGAATCCAATCTTCAGTACTCATTTTTACTCAGGAGTGTGATTACTGGCTTGATTGCTCTCTCCTCCTTTCAGCACTCCTTTTTCTCCCCCAGGTCACCTCTATCTCCTCTGTCCCCCTTCCCTTCTCTACCCAACTGTGTGAATCTCTTTGAGTGTTCTTGGATGTGTAGGACACTTAGGGAACTGATTACTGGCTAGATCTGTCTCTCTCCTTTTGACTCCCCCTCTTCTCCTCCTGGTCACCTCTATCTCCTTCCTCCCTCTTCTCTTCTCTATGTAACTCTGTGAACCTCTCTGAGTGTTCCAGACTGTGGAGAGCACATAGGGAATTGATTACTGGCTAGATTGCTCTCTCCCCTTTTGATTCCCCCTCTTCTCCTCCTGGTCACCTCTATCTCCTTCCTCCCTCTTCTCTTCTCCATGTAACTCAGTGGACCTCTCTGGGTGTCACTCACTGTGGAGAATCTTGTCACCATTAACCTAAATGTTTTTATCATTGCTGCTATATGGATGGAGAAGTCTTGAGGCTACTGTAAGAATCAGGCTGAAAGCCAGAGGTAGGAGGCTTAAATCTAAAGTATGAGAACACCAGAAAACTCCTGACTCCAGGAAACATTAATCGACAAGAGCTCATCCAAAAGCCTCCATACCTACACTGAAACCAAGCTCCACCCAAGAGCCAACAAGTTTCAGAGCAAGACATACCAAGCTAATTCTCCAACAACACAGGAACATAACCCTGAGCATTAAAATACAGGTGGCCAAAAGTCACACCAAACCCATAGACACCTCAAAACTCACTACTGGACACTTCATTGCACTCCAGAGAGAAGAGATCCAGCTCCACCCACCAGAACACCGATGCAAGCTTCCCTAACCAGGAAACCTTGACAAGCCACTCATCCAACCCCACCCACAGGGAGGAACCTCCACAATAAAGAGGAACCACAAACTTCCAGCCTACAGAAAGGCCACCCCAAACACAGCAGTTTAAACAAGATTAAAAGGCAGAGAAATATTCAGCAGGTAAAGGAACATGATTAATGCCCACCAAACCAAACCAAAGAGGAGGAGATAGGGAGTCTACCCCCCAAAATTCAGAATAATGATAGTGAAGGTGATCGAAAATCTTGAAAACAAAATGGAGTTACGGATAAATAGTCTGGAGACAAGTATTGAGATGGTGCAATAAATGTTTAACAAGGACCTAGAAGAAAGAAAAAAAGAGTCAATCAATAGTCAATAATGCAATAACTGAGATCAAAAGCACTCTGTAGGTAACCAACCATAGAATAACTGAGGCAGGAGATAGGATAAGTGACGCGGAAGATAGAATGGTGGAAATAAGTGAAGCAGAGAGGAAAAAAGAAAAAAGAATTTAAAGCAATGAGGACATTGTCCTCAGAGACCTCTGGGACAATGTCAAATGCCTCAACATTCGAATCATAGGAATCCCAGAAGAAGTAGACAAAAAAAAAAAAAAAAAAAAAGCCATGAGAAAATACTTGAGGAGATAATAGTTGAAAACTTCCCTAAAATGGGGAAGGAAATAGCCACCCAAGTCCAAGAAATCCAGAGAGTCCCAAACAGGATAAACCCAAGGCAAAACACCCCAAGACATATATTAATCAAATTAATGAAGATCAGAACACAAAGAGCAAATATTAAAAGCAGCAAGGGAAAAACAACAAATAACACACAAGGGGATTCCCATAAGGATAACAGCTGATCTTTCAATAGAAACTCTTCAGGCCAGAAGGGAATGGCAGGACATACTTAAAGTGATGAAAGAGAAAAACCTACAACCCAGATTACTGTACCCAGTAAGGATCTCATTCAAATATGAAGGAGAAATCAAAAGCTTTACAGACAAGCAAAAGCTGAGAGAATTCAGCACCACCAAACCAGCTCTTCAACAAACGCTAAAGGATCTTCTCTAGACTGGAAACACAGAAAAGGTGTATAAACTCGAACCAAAAGCAACAAAGTAAATGGCAATGGGATCGTACTCATCAGTAATTACCTGAAATGTAAATGGGTTGAATGCCCCAACCAAAAGACAAAGACTGGCTGAATGGATACAAAAATAAGACCCCTACATATGTTGTCTACAAGAGACCCACCTCAAAACAACGGACACATAAAGACTGAAAGTGAAGGGTTGGAAAAAGATATTTCGTGCAAATGGAGACCAAAGGAAAGCAAGAGTAGCAATACTCACATCAGATAAAATAGACTTTGAAATAAAGGCTGTGGAAAGAGACAAAGAAGGGCACTACATAATAATCAAAGTATATATCCAAGAAGAAGATATAGCAATTATAAATATATATATGCAACCAACATAGGATCACTGTAATATATAAGGCAAATGCTAACAAGTATGAGAGGGGAAATTAACAGTAACACAATAATAGTGCCAGAAAAATAAATGACCCAATCAAAAAATGGGCCAAAGAACTAAACAGACATTTCTCCAAAGAAGGCATACATATGAATAACAAACACATGGAAAGATGCTCAACATCACTCATTATCAGAGAAATGCAAATCAAAACCAAAATGAGGTACCATCTCACGCCAGTCAGAATGGCTGCTGTCAAAATGTCTACAAACAATAAATGCTGGAGAGGGTGTGGATAAAAGCAAGAGGAATCCTCTTACACTGTTGGGGCGAATGCAAACTAGTACAGTCACTGTGGAGAACAGTGTGGAGATTCCTTAAAAAAACTGCAAATAGAACTGCCATATGACCCAGCAATTCCACTGCTGGGCATACACACCAAGGAAACCAGAATTGAAAGAGAAAATGTGTACCCCAATGTTCATCGCAGCACTGTTTACAATAGCCAGTACATGGAAGTAACCTAGATGTCCACTGGCAGATGAATGGGTAAGAAAACCGTGGTACATATACACAATGGAATATTACTCAGCTATTAAAAATGATGCATTTGAATCAATTCTAATGAGGTGGATGAAACTGGAGCCTATCAAACAGAGTAAAGTAAGTCAGAAAGGAAAACACCAATACAGTATGTTAACGCATATATATGCAAATTA
This sequence comes from Odocoileus virginianus, assembly GCF_023699985.2. NCBI lineage: Eukaryota > Metazoa > Chordata > Mammalia > Artiodactyla > Cervidae > Odocoileus > Odocoileus virginianus. The sequence continues at coordinate 9,587 of NW_027224510.1, read as the reverse complement.
GAATTATGGTAATGATGGCCTTATATGCGAGACAGCAAAAGAGACACAGATGTAAAGAACAGACTTTTGGACTCTGTGTGAGCAGGCAAGGGATGGGGGTGATTTGAGAGAATAGCATTGAAACATATATATTACCATATGTGAAACAGATCACCAGTCCAGGTTTGATGCCTGAAACAGGGTGCTCAGGGCTGGTGCACTGGGATGACCCTGAGTGATGGGACAGGGAACACAAGTGCACCCATGACTAATTCATGCCAATGTACAGGAAAAAAAAAAAACACTACAGTGTTGTAACATAATTAGCCTCCAATTAAAATAAATTAATTAATTAAAAAATAAACATCAGTTTTATTACTGAGGAAACTGATTGGGCAGAATGTGGCTTGGGGAGCTGAGCCAAGTCAATTTGCTGTCTTCCTCTGGACTGGCGGAGACCTGGGGATGGCCGCCCTCAGGGAAACATGGGCCCCGAGGATTGATCCACCTTTCCAGGCTACTGCCTCCCACAGTCAGCTTCATTGCCTGTCACACACACCCTGACATGTGTGCCAGACCCATTTTCTTCAGTACATAGTGTCTCTGAGATTTGCTTTCTCATACTGACTCAGATTATGTGTCACATGCACCCTTTCTGTAATATTCCCATGTCACTCCATAATGCTTTTTCCATCACACTTACTCTCTCTCACACCCGATCTCTCCTAGACTCTGACACTCTGTGTGCCACACACGCATGCTGTCATGGTATCTGTGAGAGGGTTAACTTAGGTTGCTAGGGAGACCAAGGCTCTTTAAGGAGGAGGTGAATATGAACATTCTTTCTTTTTCACATTCTTTTTCCTTAGACATGGAGGCCTGGTAGGCAGCAGAATCTCTTGCTCAAGGACATGCTTTTTTTGAGCTCAGAACCTATGTTATGGGAGAAGTTCTGGGTAAAACTTCCATGGTCTTGAGCTCTGGGTAAACCCAATTCTTCTGGTTAATATCCTGCAGATGTCATCCCAGAATGTATGTTATGGGAAAGGGACTGGGAAAAATTTTCACAGCCTCGAGGCATCCTTTTAATCTATTTTCAGCAGCTAGCAGAAAAGCATAAAATGCTCTACTTAAACTAGCAAACTGGGTACTCTTTCTACCCCCTTCTGATGTCTATGTCAGAAGCTTTTTCTATCAATATCACTTTAATAGAATTCTTACTACACAAATATCTGAGTGACTGAAATTGTGTCTCTTGGTCTCAGAATTAAATCTTTTCCTTTGGAGACTAGGAATCCGGCGGCACCATTCACTATACAGGTTAAGTTATCATCTATTATTTTGAGGGCTGGCTACTGCTATCACTATCATCTGCATCTTAGTTTCTTCCATCACATTCTGTCCTTTTACCTTCCTGTCCCAATCACACATTCACTCTGTCATACTCACTCAGAATCATTTACCTGTCACAGTGGTAAACTACGACCTCATTCTATCCTACACTGTCTTTCCTTCATACTCTGTCACTCTCTTGTCAAACATATTATTTCTCATTGTCATTATTTTCCTTTGCAGATCTCGCAATTCAGCCCCAACTTAAGTCCCATGCCTGAGGGAGCACTGTTTTCACCATAGTTTTGTGAAATGCAGAAACCAAAATGCTCAAGACTCAGCCACTGGCGTTGGGGAGAGAGTGGTTGTGTGTGGTTTGTTTGGAGGAGACCTGCATCATGGGAGACAGGACACCAGTATGGCAATACTTTCTGAAAACTGATGCGATGGACAAATACATCTAAAGCACCTAAAACAGCGAATGACCATAGGAAGATTTAACTATCACTATGGATGAAGGGCACAGGTATAGATGTGGAGTGGAAAGAGGGAGGACGCTGGTGGGTCAAGTGGCTTGGCCCCTAACCCTCTAGTCCTTGTACTCTTGTGAGCCCCCTTATGTAGCACAACTATACTTTCAAATGTCACCTCAACCTGACAATGGGCCCCTGAGGGAGAGATGTGTTCAGGCCCCCTGCTGGGGTCCTTTAAGCCACAGAGCAGGGGACAGACACAGACATTATACTGGGTCTACCCACACTCTAAAACTGACTCAGAGACAGAATCGAAAGAAAGTGGGTGGGTGAGAAGGTGGGACAGGGATGCCCCACCCTCAAGGAAGGGTCAACCATTACTGGTGCCTCTCCCCCACAAAGAGGGTGGGCGAAGGCTGCTGGCCTTGGATTTGGAGGGCCAAGAGGACTCTCCAGCCAGGGGGTGGGGATCAGGGGACAGACTGAAGTACAATCCCTGATGCAGTCACCTCCTTTGGCAGCAGTGGTCCCTGGCAGATGCACCCCAAGACCAGACAGTGTTGTCCCAGCTCCATCGTCACTCCTGGCTGTACATTGCCTGTTGACTTGATTCCCTTCCAGACACAGAAGTAGAGCCAGCACCCAGCAGGCCAGAAGACACAGGGTCACCTCCCAGTTGAGGTTCCCTGGCACCATCAGCCCTCTGGAGAGCCTCAAGACTTTATTCCTGGGGAGGGAAAAGCCAAGAGAGTTGTTCCATCAGAGGGAAAGAAACTGGGCAGCATCCAGGGGAACATTGCCCTGCTCCCAGCCCTTGAATCTAGCTGGTTCCTCTGGTGCTTCTGAGAGGCCTGCGGCATGGCCACAGCCTGGAGTCCCTGTAGTTTGTGGGCCCGGACCTCCAGGCACCCCTACCCCACACCATCCCCTGTGGGCCCAACAGTAGTCCCCTCTTCCCTCCCCAGGTGGGAAGGAACAGCCCACTCTGCATCCCCGGTCTCAGGACTCCAGGGCCAGCCCTGGCGCACCCCCATGTGCATGCGCCTGCACATGCCCACACGTACGGACAAGGACGCAGACTTGAGCTATATGTGGGAAATGAATGGGACAGACCTGGCCTGGCTCTGGCACTCGACTCCCTTCCGGAAGTTGAAGTCAGCAGAATGATCAAACGTGAACATGGCAGCAGAGATGTAAGGGGAAGGGGCTCATTTGGTGTTTCCACGTTTGGTGGGAAACAGTCACGTGCTCATAACCACCTAGGAAAGACATCCTGGGGCTGGTGTCAGGGTCTGATTGCACAGGCTCTCTTGGCACCCACAGTGACATCACCCATCCAGGGGCATGGTCCCCTTTCGGTGCCTCAGCCCCTCAGATGCTCTGGCTGGCTGTGGGGGGCTGAGGTGAAGCGTGAATGTTCATGGAGGCCACAGACCCAGGTGCCGGTGGAGGTGGCATGGTGGGAGGTGCTGAAGGCCAGGGAGGCTCGGATGAACCTGGTGACCCAAATGGCCCCGAAGGGCATGAAGGCCTGGGAGGCGTGGGAGAGGCGAGTGCAGCCGCAGCTGAAGCCCCAGAGCTGGCGCAGGCACCTCACGCTCCGGGACCTGGCAGAGATGCCCTGCCGGGATTGGGTGGACAGGCCTTGGCGGGGCCCAGTGGCCATGCCGCACCTTGGCCGGGTGGACAAGCCATGGCAGGGCCAGGTGACCACGCCACCCTGGGGACCAGGTGGACATGTGGTGCCAGGGCCTCGTGGCCATGCCGGCCTGGGGACAGGAGGACACGCTGGGCCGTGGCCTGGTGTAAATGTTGCATCAGGACTTGATGGGCATGTGCCGCCTGTGGCCGGAGGACCAAGAAGCCAACTTCACAATTTGTATCCTACTTGAAGAGAGGCGAGGGGCTGGGGCTAGAGCGGGGAGGAACGGGCCTCCCGTGGACAGTGGAATGGAGAGAAGGTGGTCAGCCTGGGGTTGGGAGGGGGTGTGGGGAGGGAGACCAATAAGATGGCTGAAGGGTCTGGCCTTGGGGGTATGGGTCAGAGGTGGCAGGGAGAGATGGAGGGAGGAGATGGCCTGAGGTACTGGAAGGGTGGGAAGCAGACTTGGGGTGGGGATGAAGACAAGTGAGAACGGCCAGAAGGAAACAGGCCTCCGAGTGAAGAGTAGGCCTGAGGCACAGGCAAGGGTGCTGTGAGATGGTCCCTTAACCTCACCGCTACCAGCTCCATCATACTGCAGATCCCATCACCCATGGAGGCAGAGGTGGCTGGCCAGTCCCTGAGCCCACACGCCCAGCCCTACCACAGGGCAGTAGGGAAGGAGCTCACAGGGAATAGCAGCATCCTAGCAATGTTAGTTTGTAAAGGGGTCTGGGTGGGTGGCAGGTGTCTGGGGTTATTCTAATAGTCGATTGGAGACCCCCTAAAGGTGAAGTCTAAGGATGTAGACATGTGCACTGAGCCTGTCAGCAGCTGAGGGGGCAGAGAGAATTAGGTGAACAGTTACCACATTTAATTATTCTTTATCCCTCCCTTTTAGACAGCTGACTGCTGAAGACGGTGGCCAGCTCCCAATTTCCATTATCTCCTGTCTCAGGCAGCTTTTCCCGTTGGTTGGGATCAACCAGCCAATTACAGGGTACTTTGTGTCCCTGGTTATCCCTAAGCCTAGGCCAAGAAAGAGCGCCTAAGATTAACCTAGGCAGTGCATCCTTCCCCAGGGCATTGATTCCTACACTGGTTGCTGATTTATTAAGGGGGCCTAACTGTTTGCCTGTATTGGCCTTTGGGCACTCTTGGCCCTGTTGTTTTCCTCTGGCTGGAGGAGGAGGGTGTTTCAATATTTCTTGTAGCATAAAATAAAGCCGAAGTATCATCCTGTGTCTGAATATATTTTCAAATATTGCACCTCCACAGTTTCTTGCCTTCGTCCTTGATTTCAAGGGAAGGTTCTGGGCTTCGGATAGTCTAGTAGTACAGTGTAATTGAAGACAATTTAAGAGATGGAAGAAAATTAAATGTATTATGTCTTGTCATTCAGCATTAACTGCTGTCAGTATTTTGGAATATTTTCTTAGTTCTATAGTGGCAATATTTGGTTCAGCTGGTAAAGAATCTGCCTGCAATGTGGGAGACCTGGGTTCGACCCCTGGGTTGGGAAGATCCCCTGAGAAGGGAAAGGCAACCCACTCCAGTATTCTGTCCTGGAGAATTCCATGGATTGTATAGTCCATGGGGTCGCAGTGTTGCACAATGAATGAGTGACTGTCACTTAATATATAACAATAATGTTATTGTTGAAAGTTTAGGATTAATTTTTTCTTGGAATTAATTTACATATAAGCTTTTTCTCCTTCTAAAATTTCTTCAAAAACATGTATTTGGATGCATGAAGTACTGTAATGTAAGTGTTAAACATTTAATATGTTTCCATTTGTCCCTAATAATGATTCAGTGCAATTCTTCTGTATGTCTTCTCCTGACTGGTTATTTCCTCAAGATAGATTCCAAAGGGTAGAAGTACTTAGTTAAAAATTCACTTTTCTATTGATTTTTTTAAGGCTATTCATCTACAGTAGGTGGTTGCTACTCAAAAGTGTGCCTTCCCACCAGAATTCTAGTTTGCCTACCACCATTTATCAGTCGGTCTGATTACTCCCAAAGTAACAAGCTTAGTTTGCAGAAGATCAAACAACTCAGAAATACTAGAACTGTAACTTTATGGCCTACTGACCTTGTTTCAGTTCAATGTAGAAAAGTTTAGGGACAATCAGTTAAGTCTTTGGGGGAGGAGTTAGTTCCCTCCAATGTCTAATATTTCCTGAAACCTCACCAAATTTGCTGATAGTTTTAGCAGTACTGTGAATTACAACATATTTTCTTCATGTATGAGCAGGTTATCTGCCGATAAGGTGTGCTCAGTCACTCAGCTCTGTTTGACTCTTTACAATCCCAAGGATTATAGCCTGCCAGGCTTCTCTGTCCATAGAATTTTCCAGGTAAGAATACTTGAGTGGGTTGCCATTTCTGCCTCCAGGGGATCTTCCTGACCTAGGGATCAAAATGACATCTCCTATGTTGGCAGGCAGATTCTTTACCAGTGTGCGACCTGGAAGTGATGCCGTGTTAAAATTGAAAGAAAGTAAATGTGCGTCTTCACTGAATAAAGATTCAGTAAATCGTGGTAAGCCCGTCCCTAGGTGGCTCAGTGGCAAAGAACCCACCTGCCAATGCAGGAGACTTTGGTTTCATCCATGATTCAGGAAGATCCCCTGGAGTAGGAAATGGCAACCCACTCCAGTATTCTTGCCTGGGAAATCCCATAGAGAGAGGATCCTGGTGGGCTACAATCCATGGGGTTGCAGAGTAGAGTGCAACTGAGCAACTAAACAAAGTGGAAAAAAAGAAAAATCAGAAGAAGTTGGGAATCTTTAAGGATATGATATGTTCCTATTCTTAACAGTATGCTCCCACCATGTGACTGTGGGTATTACTTCTGACATTTTTAAAATTTGTGCAGGTCTCAGTTGGAGCATGCAGGATCTTCAATGTAGCATGCGAGCTCTTATTTAATAGTTGCAGCATGTGGAATCTAGTTGACTCACCAGGGATTGAACCTGGGTGCCCTGCATTGGGAGTGTGGAGGCTCAGCCTCTGAACCACCAGGGAAGTCCCTGACATAAGTATTTTCTTTATTTGGGAAACTAATTGTCTGCTCTATTAGATTAATGGGCTTCCCAGGTGTCACAGTGGTAAAGAATCCGCCTGCTAATGCAGGAGATGCAAGAGATGCAGCTTCAAAGCCTGGGTTGAGCAGATACCTTGTAGAAGGAAATGGCAACCCACTCCAGTGTTCTTGCCTGGAAAATTCCAGGGACAGAGGAGCCTGGTGGTCTACAGTCTATGGGGTTGTAAAGAGTTGAACATGACTGAGTGACTGAGCATGCATGCTCTTTTAGATTAAGAAATAATTGTTCCCAGTTTTGTTCCTTTAAAACATTGGAAATTGATTTTGAATTTGATTAAAAGTCTATACCACTGTCAAGGACATGTATGGATTTTGTAACCCAGCATCCATTTTCCTTCTCTTGGTACTGGTATGATGTCAGTCTGGAAAATTGCACCTTTCCTTTTCTCTGGGCCATTGTGATTGTGATAGAGTTGACTTCACCTTTGATTCCAGGGGTGGGCATGTGGCTCAGGCCTGGCCATTGGAGGACCACTTTCCTCCTGCTGTGGTGATATCATCCAACCAGTGACACTTTGGGTCTCTAGGGGAGGCAGGTTGGCAAAGGACAGAGGGGGAGTTGGAGCAAGAAGGCAATCTCAGGGAACAAAATGCTGGATCCAGCCATGCCTTTAGACAGAAGCTACCTCTGTACCTTGTAGTTGCACAGACCAAGAAATTCTCCCTTTGGTTTAAAAACCAATGGGGTACTTTTGGTCGTTTTTCTTTCACTTGTTTTTCACTTGCAATAGTAAAGTCTTGACTATTAGTGAATTGAATGTTCATAAATTTATTTCTTACTTAACTAATGTGGCCTGAAGACTTGGCCCTTCTTTATTACTTCAAGGTAGAAATAGGCCTATTTTGTTGCTAATGGATTAGCTCCTTGCTGATCAACTCATAACATGGTGGAAAAGGAGCCCAAAGAGTCAAAGGAGGGGAGGGACACTGCAAGGGGCAGCTAGAGAAAGGGGACAAGGAGGAAGACCATCCTTTTCGAGAAAGGGCACCCAGAATTGACCCAAAGGTGGGCTATAGAGTGAATACAGCTAAGACTGTGCCATCCGCAGTACTTTTAAGAGCTATATACTATTCCTCAAAATGTGTAGTCCATAGTTATTTGAACCAACTTCTTGTATATAGGCCTTTAGGCTGTTTGCAATTTTTCAGTATTATAAACAACGCTGAAATGGATATTCTGGTACATTTGTTTTTGTGTAACTCATTATGTGGAGAAGGAAATGGCTGCCCACATCAGTATTCTGGCCTGGGAAATCCCATGGATAGAGGAGCCTGGTGGGCTACAGTCCATGCAGTCGCACAAGCCGGACATGACTGAGTGACTAAACCACTACCACCAACACGTTATGTACAATAGTTCTGATTTAAGAAGGAGGATTGTTGGGTCAAAAAGTAATCTCTTTTTAAAATGTTTTATACATGTTACCAAATTGCCCTCCAAAAAGGTTGCATTGATTTAACTCCAGGTATTTGGGTATGAAAGTATTCAGTTTCTTACTTCCTACCCTGAATTTGTCAGCTTGTTTTTTAGTCGCTAAGTTGTGCCCAGCTCTTTCGCAACCCCATGAACTGTAGTCCACCAGGCTCCTCTCTGTATGTCCATGGGGTTTTCCAGGCAAGGATAATGGAGTGGGTTGCCATTTCCTTCTTTAGAGGATCTTCACAACATAGGGATCAAACTCATGTCTCCTACTTGGCAGGCAGATTCTTTATTTTACCACTGAGCGACCTGGGAAGCCCATTTGTCAGGTTAGCCTGGCATATAAAATAATAATAACATACCATAGACCAGCTGGTGTAAGGGCTTCCCTGGTAGCTCAGCTGGTAAAGAATCCTCTTGCAATGCAGGAGACTCCGGTTTGATTCCCTGCGTGGGAAGATCCCCTTAAGATAGGATAGCCTACCCACACCAGTGTTCTTGGGCTTCCCTGGCAGCTAAGGCAGTAAAGAATCTGCCTGCAATGAGGGAAACCTCTGTTCAATACCTGGGTTGGGAAGATCCCTGGGAGGAGAGCATGGGAACTCACTCCAGTATTCTTGCCTGGAGAATCCCTGTGGACAGTGGAACCTGGTGGGCTACAGTCCATAAGGTAGTAGAGACTTGGACATGACTGAACGACTAAGCCCAGCACATTAGGAACAATGTTTGTGAATAAAATTGCCAATTTAGGGGCGCTCCTAAGATGGCAGAGCAATAGGACCGGGAGACCACTTTCTCCCTCACAAATTCATCAAAAGATCATTTGAATGCTGAATAACTAACACAAAAGAGCTTCTGAACATCAGCAGAGGACATCCGGCACCCAGAAAGGCAGCCCATTCTCTTCCAAAGGAGGTAGGACAAAATATAAAAGACAAAAAGAGAGACAAAAGAGTTAGGGATGGAGACCCGTCCTGGGGAGGGAGTTGTGAAGGAGGAGAAGTTTCCAAACAGCAGGAAACCCTCTCACCAGCAGGTCTGTGGGGAGTTTTGGAATCTCAGAGGGCAACATAACTGAGAGGAAAAAAAAAAAGAAAAAGCAGATAATATGCACTTAACTGCAACTGCCAGAGGAGAAGTACCCCAGATACTTGCATCTGCCACCAGTGAGTAGGGGCTGGACAGGGCGGCACAGGCTGCATGCTTAGGGTAAGGATTTGGCCTGAATGCCCTGAGAAAAATCTGAGCCTGCTAACGTGAGATTACAACCCAAACTGTGGAACAGACAGAGAGTAAAACAAACAAACAAACAAACAAAAAACGGAGACAACTTTCCTGGGAAGAACTCTGACTTAATGAGCAGCCTGGCCCTCTCAGAGAACAAAGGACTGAGTGAATACCAAACGAGAGCTAGCAGCTGTGGACCGGACCCTCCCCTCCTGGAGGTGGCCAACAGCCAGAGCCAGAAGGTGAGGGGCAATCTCGGCCCCAGAGACAGCATCCTCCACCAAAGTGTGAGTAGGCTCCCAGTTGCTAACCACGTCTTCCTGGGATCCTGGATGGTTGACATCTGCCAGGAGGGTCACAGCCTGAGATCAGCTCCCCAGAGGAGACACATGGCACACCTGAGAC